>NW_027257944.1:277500-355000 GCF_045791955.1 Oncorhynchus clarkii lewisi
AATAGAATGGAATGGAAGTGAATAGAATGGAAGTGAATAGAATGGAAGTGAATAGAATGGAAGTGAATAGAATGGAATGGAAGTGAATAGACTGGAATGGAAGTGAATAGAATGGAAGTGAATAGAATGGAAGTGAATAGAATGGAAGTGAATAGAATGGAAGTGAATAGAATGGAAGTGAATAGAATGGAATGGAAGTGAATAGAATGGAATGGAAGTGAATAGAATGGAAGTGAATAGAATGGAATGGAAGTGAATAGAATGGAATGGAAGTGAATAGAATGGAAGTGAATAGAATGGAAGTGAATAGAATGGAAGTGAATAGAATGGAATGGAAGTGAATAGAATGGAAGTGAATAGAATGGAATGGAAGTGAATAGAATGGAAGTGAATAGAATGGAAGTGAATATAATGGAATGGAAGTGAATAGAATGGAATGGAAGTGAATAGAATGGAGGTGAATAGAATGGAAGTGAATATAATGGAAGTGAATAGAATGGAAGTGAATAGAATGGAATGGAAGTGAATAGAATGGAAGTGAATAGAATGGAATGGAAGTGAATAGAATGGAAGTGAATAGAATGGAAGTGAATAGAATTGAATGGAAGTGAATAGAATTGAATGGAAGTGAATATAATAGAAGTGAATAGAATGGAAGTGAATAGAATGGAATGGAAGTGAATAGAATGGAAGTGAATAGAATGGAATGGAAGTGAATAGAATGGAAGTGAATAGAATGGAAGTGAATAGAATGGAAGTGAATAGAATGGAAGTGAAAAGAATGGAAGTGAATAGAATAGAAGTGAATAGAATGGAAGTGAATAGAATGGAAGTGAATAGAATGGAAGTGAATAGAATGGAAGTGAATAGAATAGAATGGAAGTAGAATGGAAGAATGGAAGTGAATAGAATGGAAGTGAATAGAATGGAAGTGAATAGAATGGAATGGAAGTTAATAGAATGGAAGTGAATAGAATGGAAGTGAATAGAATGGAAGTGAATATAATGGAAGTGAATAGAATGGATGTGAATAGAATGGAATGGAAGTGAATAGAATGGAATGGAAGTGAATAGAATGGAAGTGAATAGAATGGAAGTGAATAGAATGGAATAGAAGTGAATAGAATGGAAGTGAATAGAATGGAATAGAAGTGAATAGAATGGAAGTGAATAGAATGGAAGTGAATAGAATGGAAAGGAAGTGAATAGAATGGAATGGAAGTGAATAAAATGGAAGTGAATAGAATGGAAGTGAATAGAATGGAATGGAAGTGAATAGAATGGAATAGAAGTGAATAGAATGGAAATGAATAGAATGGAATGGAAGTGAATAGAATGGAAGTGAATAGAATAGAAGTGAATAGAATGGAAGTGAATAGAATGGAAGTGAATAGAATGGAAGTGAATTCCTCTGGAACCTAGGCTATAATCCTATCCAGTACCCTCCTGTCCTCTGGAACCTAGGCTATAATCCTATCCAGTCCCCTCCTGTCCTCTGGAACCTAGGCTGTTATCCTGTCCAGTACCCTCCTGTCCTCTGGAACCTAGGCTATTATCCTATCCAGTACCCTCCTGTCCTCTGGAACCTAGGCTATAATCCTATCCAGTACCCTCCTGTCCTCTGGAACCTAGGCTGTTATCCTGTCCAGTTCCCTCCTGTCCTCTGGAACCTAGGCTGTTATTCTGTCCCCTCCTGTCCTCTGGAACCTAGGCTGTTATCCTGTCCCCTCCTGTCCTCTGGAACCTAGGCTGTTATCCTGTCCCCTCCTGTCCTCTGGAACCTAGGCTGTTATCCTGTCCCCTCCTGTCCTCTGGAACCTAGGCTGTTATCCTGTCCCCTCCTGTCCTCTGGAACCTAGGCTGTTATCCTGTCCCCTCCTGTCCTCTGGAACCTAGGCTGTTATCCTGTCCTGTCCCATCCTGTCCTCTGGAACCTAGGCTGTTATCCTGTCCCCTCCTGTCCTCTGGAACCTAGGCTGTTATCCTGTCCCCTCCTGTCCTCTGGAACCTAGGCTGTTATCCTGTCCCCTCCTGTCCTCTGGAACCTAGAATGTTATCCTGTCCAGTACCCTCCTGTCCTCTGGAACCTAGGCTGTTATCCTGTCCATTCCCCTCCTGTCCTCTGGAACCTAGGCTGTTATCCTGTCCTGTCCCCTCCTGTCCTCTGGAACCTAGGCTGTTATCCTGTCCAGTCCCCTAATGTCCTCTGGAACCTAGGCTGTTATCCTGTCCAGTACCCTCCTGTCCTCTGGAACCTAGGCTGTTATCCAGTCCCCTCCTGTCCTCTGGAACCTAGGCTGTTATCCTGTCCCCTCCTGTCCTCTGGAACCTAGGCTGTTATCCTGTCCTGTCCCCTCCTGTCCTCTGGAACCTAGGCTGTTATCCTGTCCAGTCCCCTCCTGTCCTCTGGAACCTAGGCTGTTATCCTGTCCCCTCCTGTCCTCTGGAACCTAGGCTGTTATCCTGTCCCCTCCTGTCCTCTGGAACCTAGGCTGTTATCCTGTCCCCTCCTGTCCTCTGGAACCTAGGCTGTTATCCTGTCCCCTCCTGTCCTCTGGAACCTAGGCTGTTATCCTGTCCAGTACCCTCCTGTCCTCTGGAACCTAGGCTGTTATCCTGTCCAGTCCCCTCCTGTCCTCTGGAACCTAGGCTGTTATCCTGTCCTGTCCCCTCCTGTCCTCTGGAACCTAGGCTGTTATCCTGTCCAGTCCCCTCCTGTCCTCTGGAACCTAGGCTGTTATCCTGTCCAGTACCCTCCTGTCCTCTGGAACCTTGGCTGTTATCCAGTCCCCTCCTGTCCTCTGGAACCCAGATTGTTATCCTGTCCCCTCCTGTCCTCTGGAACCTAGGCTGTTATCCTGTCCCCACCTTTCCTCTGGAACCTAGGCTGTTATCCTGTACCCTCCTGTCCTCTGGAACCTAGGCTGTTATCCTGTCCCCTCCTGTCCTCTGGAACCTAGGCTGTTATCCTGTCCCCTCCTGTCCTCTGGAACCTAGGCTGTTATCCTGTCCCCTCCTGTCCTCTGGAACCTAGGCTGTTATCCTGTCCCCTCCTGTCCTCTGGAACCTAGGCTGTTATCCTGTCCCCTCCTGTCCTCTGGAACCTAGGCTGTTATCCTGTCCCCTCCTGTCCTCTGGAACCTAGGCTGTTATCCTGTCCCCTCCTGTCCTCTGGAACCTAGGCTGTTATCCTGTCCCCTCCTGTCCTCTGGAACCTAGGCTGTTATCCTGTCCAGTCCCCTGCTGTCCTCTGGAACCTAGGCTGTTATCCTGTCCCCTCCTGTCCTCTGGAACCTAGGCTGTTATCCTGTCCCCTCCTGTCCTCTGGAACCTAGGCTGTTATGCTGTCCAGTCCCAATCCCACTGAAACCCCTAACTCTGGACTCCTGCCTGGCATGAAAATGTCAAATTTTATTCTGTAATCCTCTAGGTTGCATTGTCAAAGAACATCTCTTACCTATGCATGTCAAAATACCACTATAGAATTCACCCTACTTCTCAGTGCTGTCTCTTATTGCCTCCCCATATGAGAGCTTCGGTAGAGAACGTGTGATCAACAAACGTTACGAGAGTAGATATTGATATTTTAAAAACAGAGTTAAGTCACTGTTTAAAAAAACCTTGATATTTAAACTATTTCCGGTCTTCATCTCCACGTTATTCATCAGCTGATGTACTACCTGTATAATCATTCACTCGATTTTGCCAAAATATCGGAGATGTTCTGTCATTCGTTGAAAGGAGGTTATGCAGCAACTTTGGTCGTTTGACTTTTTTTGTTTGACTGCGGATACCGAGTCGGTGCTTCCTGAGCGCGCTCAGAGATAACCTAGGGAGGTGTACTGCTGAAATGCGCTGAATTCATTGAGGAACATGATAGAGCTCGGACTTTATAAACAGCCTGTTTCTCACTTCGCAACAATGTCACTAACCACAGTTTCCATCCACAGTTTTTATGCGAGTAAAGTCATACCGCATAAAAAACATTTTTAAACTCACAACATCTGCGATGAAAAGTTTTGGTATCGTTGTATAAATGGCGACAGATCATTTGTTCGTTCCACATGGTGAGATCTTTTAATGTCTGTAAAAATATGCAAGAAATGGTGGTGGAAACCCTTTCACAGATCAACCATTTAACCCCTTCTCCCCCATTTCCCCTCCTCCCTCTCCCTCTACACCTCTCCCTCTCCTCACCCCTTCCCTACTCCCTCCACACCTCTCCCTATTCTCTCCCCTTCCTTACTCCCTCTCCCTACTCCCTCTCCCTCTCCTCTCCTCAACCCTTCCATACTCCCTCTCCTCTCCTCACCCCTTCCCTACTCCCTCTCCATCTCCCCTTCCCTACTCCCTCTCCCTCCCCCTCTCCCTCTCCCTCTCCCTCTCCCTCTCCCTCTCCCTACTCCCTCTTCTTCTCCCTCTCCTCACCCCTTCCCTACTCCCTACTCCCTCTCCCTCTCCCTTTCCCTACTCCCTCTCCCTCTCCTCACCCCTTCCCTACTCCCTCTCCATCTCCATCTCCTCTCCCCTACTCTCATCTCCTTTCCCTTTCCCACCCACCTCTCCCTCCCCTTCCCCCTCTCCCTCCTCTCCTCCTCTCCCTTCAGCTTCCTGGTCAGTTTCATGGTGGACGCCAGGGGTGGGGCCATGCGTGGTTGCCGTCACAACGGGCTGCGCATCATCGTTCCGCCCAGGAAGTGTTCCGCTCCGACGCGGGTGACGTGCCGCCTGGTGAAGAGGCACCGCCTGGCGTCCATGCCCCCCATGGTGGAGGGAGAGGGGCTGGCAGGACGTATCATCGAGGTCGGCCCCACCGGGGCACAGTTCCTCGGGTAAGACGGAGAGAGGGAGGGGGAGTGTGGACGAGAGAGAGAGAGAGAGAGAGAGTGCGTCTGTGTGTACGTGTGCTCGTTCGTGTGTGTGTGTGTAATGTGTGTACGTCCTTGCGTGTGTGTGTGTGTTGACGTTCTCTTCTCCCCCCCGTGCTGCGTAATGGATCAGTAAGCTCCACCTCCCCACGGCCCCGCCCCCTCTCAACGAGGGAGAGAGTCTTGTCAGCAGGATACTACAGCTGGGGCCTCCTGGCACCAAGTTCCTGGGGTAAATCACACACTACAGCTGGGTCCTCTAGGCACCAAGTTCCTGGGGTAAATCACACACTACAGCTGGGTCCTCTAGGCACCAAGTTCCTGGGGTAACTCAAACACTACAGCTGGGGCCTCCTAGCACCAAGTTCCTGGGGTAAATCACACACTTCAGCTGGGTCCTCTAGGCACCAAGTTCCTGGGGTAAATCACACACTACAGCTGGGTCCTCTAGGCACCAAGTTCCTGGGGTAAATCACACACTACAGCTGGGGCCTCTAGGCACCAAGTTCCTGGGGTAACTCAAACACTACAGCTGGGGCCTCCTAGCACCAAGTTCCTGGGGTAAATCACACACTTCAGCTGGGTCCTCTAGGCACCAAGTTCCTGGGGTAACTCAAACACTACAGCTGGGGCCTCCTAGCACCAAGTTCCTGGGGTAAATCACACACTACAGCTGGGGCCTCTAGGCACCAAGTTCCTGGGGTAACTCGAACACTACAGCTGGGGCCTCTAGGCACCAAGTTCCTGGGGTAACTCACACACTACAGCTGGGGCCTCTAGGCACCAAGTTCCTGGGGTAAATCACACACTACAGCTGGGGCCTCCTAGCACCAAGTTCCTGGGGTAACTAAAACACTACAGCTGGGGCCTCTAGGCACAAAGTTCCTGGGGTAAATCACACACTACAGCTGGAGCCTCTAGGCACCAAGTTCCTGGGGTAACTAAAACACTATAGCTGGGGCCTCCTGGCTCCAAGTTCCTGGGGTAACTCGAACACTACAGCTGGGGCCTCTAGGCACCAAGTTCCTGGGGTAAATCACACACTACAGCTGGGGCCTCCTAGCACCAAGTTCCTGGGGTAACTCGAACACTACAGCTGGGGCCTCTAGGCACCAAGTTCCTGGGGTAAATCACACACTACAGCTGGGGCCTCTAGGCACAAAGTTCCTGGGGTAACTCACACACTACAGCTGGGGCCTCTAGGCACCAAGTTCCTGGGGTAAATCACACACTTCAGCTGGGTCCTCTAGGCACCATGTTCCTGGGGTACCTAAAACACTACAGCTGGGGCCTCTAGGCACCACGTTCCTGGGGTAACTAAAACACTACAGCTGGGGCCTCCTGGCACCTATTTCCTGGGGTAACTCACACACTACAGCTGGGGCCTCCTGGCACGGAGACCACGGAGAGAGAGAGGGGACACAATATATACCCCGGCCCCTGGTCTCATCATATATACCCCCCCCCCCACCCACCCACCCAGCCAGACCATATATACCCTGGTCTCACCATATATACCCTGGTCTCACCATATATACCCTGGTCTCACCATATTTACCCTGGTCTCATCATATATACCCTGGTCTCATCATATATACCCTGGTCTCATCATATTTACCCTGGTCTCATCATATATACCCTGGTCTCATCATATTTACCCTGGTCTCATCATATATACCCTGGTCTCATCATATTTACCCTGGTCTCATCATATATACCCTGGTCTCATCATATATACCCTGGTCTCATCATATATACCCTGTTCTCATCATATATACCCTGGTCTCATCATATATACCCTGTTCTCATCATATATACCCTGGTCCCATCATATATACCCAGTTCTCATCATATATACCCTGGTCTCATCATATATACCCTGTTCTCATCATATATACCCTGTTCTCATCATATATACCCTGTTCTCATCATATATACCCTGGTCTCATCATATATACCCTGTTCTCATCATATATACCCTGTTCTCATCATATATACCCTGGTCTCATCATATCTTCTCCCCAGCCCTCTCCACATTTGAGTTACAGTGTCGTTGTGTTGTTGAGAATTACAGTCTGAATCAGTTCCAGTTTTATCCCATTACCCCCCATGATTTTTCCTCCCCATATTGTAATGTTGTGATTTTTCTATGTTCGGAATAGTATGTCACCTGACCCTCCTCCTCCTCCTCCTCCTCCTCCTCCTCATCATCAAAATATCATATACTTCTGTTTGCTTGAATCTCCTCCAGGAATTTCTCCAGGATTTCTTTGTCCCTCATCTTGTGATGTTTTGTGTTCTTCCATGGAATGCATCCTCCTGTCATTACGGCCTTTACCCTCTAACACCTGACCTCTGACCCAACAGGCCGGTGATTGTGGAGATCCCTCACTTCGCGGCCCTGCGGGGCACGGAGCGGGAGCTGGTGATTCTGAGGAGTGAGATGGGGGAGAGCTGGAGGGAACATCACTGTGAACACACTGAGGAGGAACTCAACCAAATACTGAACGGCATGGACGAGGGTGAGGGGAGACGGGGGAGGGACGGGGGGACGAGTGGGAAGGTCTGGTACGGGGGAGAGCTGGATGGGGAGGGAGAAGGGAAGGGAAGGGAGGACAGGGAGTGGACAGAGGGGATGAGATGGGTGAGAAAGGGTGGAGGGAGGAGCAGGGAGGAGGCATGAGGGACGCAACAGAACCGGGCCGCCATGTTAGTACCAAGCCACCAATCGTTCTACCTTATTCTTTCACCAAAGATCAGGAAACATTTAGGTCCGACTGCTCAATCTGATTGGTCCTTGTGTATCATCTGACCCTGCTTCCCCGGTCCTCCCATTGGTTCATCCTCCAGAGCTGGACTCTCCTGAGGAGCTGGAGAAGAAGAGGATCTGCCGTATCGTCACCAGGGACTTCCCACAATACTTTGCGGTGGTGTCGCGCATCAAGCAGGACAGCCAACTGATTGGTCCTGAGGGAGCGGTGTTGAGCAGTACTCTGGTACCTCAGGTCCAGGCTGTGTTCCCAGAGGGGGCTCTCACTAAGAAGATCAGGGTTGGACTACAGGTAGGGAGGGGTGGGGTCTGTGTGTGTAGTTTTTTCAAGTTGGTCTTCGGCCCAACAAAAATGTATTTGGTAACGACAAACTGAACACTTTCAAGTTCGTTGTTTCTACTTCCTAACTCTTGTTCACTTCCTCCTAGGCCCAGCCAATCAGCGTAGACCTGGTGAAGAGGATTCTGGGTAACAAAGCTACTTTTAGCCCCATCGTTACCTTGGAGCCCAGGAGGCGGAAGTTCCACAAGCCAATCACCATGACGATCCCTGTCCCCAAAAGCTCGACCAATGACGGGACAGGCAACGTGTTTGGAGGGGACACGCCCACTCTGCGTCTGCTCTGCAGCATCACTGGTGCGTAGGAAATGACTGTTGATTGGTTGATTGGCTGGTTGTTTAATTGGCTGTTTGATTGATTGATTGTTTGGCCCATTGATAGGTTGTTTGAATTGGTTGTTTGATTGGCTGGTTGGTTGATTAACTAACTGACTGAATGATTGATTTTGAGTAGTCATGTTTACCTTCTTGATATTCATCAAAGCCTGGTTTGAGTCAACCCACATTAATATGTTGAATATATTTACCGGAGTTCCTTCGTGATGTGTGTTCTAGGTGGGACCACTCCTGCCCAATGGGAGGACATCACTGGCTCCACCCCCCTCACCTTCATCAACCAATGTGTGTCCTTCACCACCAACGTGTCAGCGAGGTAATGTGTGAAACTGGTGTGTTTTCATCTGTCTGTTGTTTTTGACATTCTAATGAAAACATCATCCTCTTTCTGATTAATTAACTGATGGAATGATTGATTCTTCATTGGATACGATTGATTGATCTGTTACATCCTTGATAGGTTGATTGATAATCTAGCCTCTTGTAGGTTCTGGCTTATAGACTGACTGACAGATTGGTCTATTGATTGATTGATGAATCTATCAATTGATGAATTATTGATCACCCCCCTCCGGTGCGTTGTAGGTTCTGGCTGATAGACTGTCGTCAGACCCAGGAGGCTGTGAGTTTCTCTACCCAGCTGTACAGAGAGATCATCTGTGTCCCCTACATGGCCAAGTTCGTCATCTTCGCCAAGACGCTGGACCCCATCGAGGCCCGCCTCCGTTGCTTCTGCATGACGGACGACAAGATGGACAAGACGCTGGAACAGCAAGAGAACTTCACAGAGGTGGCCCGGAGTAGAGACGTAGAGGTGAGAAGAGGGGAAGGAGGAGAGGGGAGAGGGGGGAGGAGAGGGGAGAGGGTGGGAAGGAGGAGATGGACAAGACGCTGGAACAGCAAGATAACTTCACAGAGGTGGCCCGGAGTAGAGACGTAGAGGTGAGAGGAGGGGAAGGAAGAGAGGAGAATGGGGAGGAGGAGAGGAGGAGAGGAGAGAGGGGGGGCAAGGAGGAGAGGAGAATGGGGAGGGGGAGAGGAGGAGAGGAGAGAGGGGGGGCAAGGAGGAGAGGAGAATGGGGAGGGGGAGAGGAGGAGAGGTGAGAGGAGGGGAAGGAAGAGAGGAGAATGGGGAGGAGGAGAGGAGGAGAGGAGAGAGGGGGGGCAAGGAGGAGAGGAGAATGGGGAGGGGGAGAGGAGGAGAGGGGAGAGGAGAGGGGGGGAGAGGAGAGGAGGGAGAGAGAGGAGAGGGAAGGGGGGAAGGAGGAGAGGAGAGGGAGGGGGAGAGGAGGAGACGGGAGAGGGGGGAAGGAGGAGAGGAAAATGGGGAGGGGGAGAGAGGGAGTAGAGGTGAGAGGGGGAAGGAGGAGAGGAGAGGGGAGGAGGGAGAGGGAGTAGAGGTGAGTGGTGGGGGAAGGAGGAGAGGAGAGGAGGAGAGGGGAAGATCTGGAAAAGCAAGAAAAATTCACAGAGGGGTCCGGAGTAGAGAGATGTAGAGGTGAAGTGGGGGGGGTATTGGTATCTGACCCTGTCTGTCTGTCTGTCTGTCTGTCTGTCACTACTACAGGTATTAGAAGGGACGCCTATCTTTACGGACTGATTTGACCCTAGCTCTCTACTGTCTGTCTGTCTGTCCCTACAATAGGTACTGGAAGGGAAGCCTATCTTTGCAGACTGTTTTGGGAACCTGGTTCCTCTGACCAAGAGTGGACAGCATCACGTCTTCAGCTTCTACGCATTCAAAGAAAACCGTCTCGCACTCTTCATCAAGGTAACACTCCTTTACTGGACTTCTTCTACGCTGGGAGAGTGTGACCTAGTTGTCCCACTTTGTTTTAGTTCTGAATGGACTTCTTCTACGCTGGGAGAGTGTGACCTAGTTGTTCCACTTTGTTTTAGTTCTGAATGGACTTATTCTACGCTGGGAGAGTGTGACCTAGTTGTCCACTTTGTTTTAGTTCTGAATGGACTTCTTCTACGCTTGGAGAGTGTGACGTAGTTGTCCACTTTGTTTTAGTTCTGAATGGGCTTATTCTACGCTGGGAGAGTGTGACCTAGTTGTCCACTTTGTTTTAGTTCTGAATGGACTTCTACGCTGGGAGAGTGTGAAGTAGTTGGCCACTTTGTTTTAGTTCTGAAAGGACTTATTCTACACTGGGAGAGTGTGACGTAGTTGTCCACTTTGTTTTAGTTCTGAAAGGACTTCTTCTACGCTGGGAGAGTGTGACGTAGTTGTCCACTTTGTTTTAGTTCTGAATGGACTTATTCTACGCTGGGAGAGTGTGAAGTCGTTGGCCACTTTGTTTTAGTTCTGAATTGACTTCTTCTACGCTGGGAGAGTGTGACGTAGTTGTCCACTTTGTTTTAGTTCTGAATGTACTTCTACGCTGGGAGAGTGTGACACTGATATATAGTTTAGAATACATCAGAGACACTGGTATGTCATTTAATATCTATTTTAATAAGTTAGAATGCATCATAGACACTGGTATATGATTTAGTATGTATTTTAATGAGTTTGGTTATACAGTATAATATACCAGAATGTTTTTTCACAGTCCTTGCTAATATTCCCACCTTCACCTGATTCCATGAGTCTCCAGTGATTGGTTGATTGGTTGATTGATTGATTGACAGATTCGTGACTGCGCCCAGGAGCCGTGTGGCAGACTATCCTTCACCAAGGAGCCCCGCACCTACCGTAGTCTTACCCACAAGGCAATCTGCAACCTGAACATCACGCTGCCCACCTACTGCAAGGTAAGACACCTGGACACACCTGGACTGAACACACCTGGACTGGACACAATGTGTGTTAACACACCTGGACTGGACACAATGTGTGTTAACATACCTGGACTGGACACAATGTGTATTTACATTAAATAATGATAATGCTGACACAGCTGGAGTAAACACAATGTGTAATGACATGAAATAATGATAATGCTGAACACACCTGGACTGAACACAATGTGTAATGACATGAAATAATGATAATGCTGAACACACCTGGACTGAACACAATGTGTAATGACATGAAATAATGATAATGCTGAACACACCTGGACTGGACACAATGTGTAATGACATGAAATAATGATAATGCTGAACACACCTGGACTGAACACAATGTGTAATGACATGAAATAATGCTGAGCACACCTGGACTGGACACAATGTGTATTTACATGAAATAATGATATTGCTGAACACACCTGGACTGGACACAATGTGTGTTAACATTAAATAATGATAATGCTGAACACACATGGACTGGAATGTGAATAATGCTGTCCCAAAACAGAATTGACTCAGTGTGAATAATGCTTTCCCAAAACAGATTTGGCTCAATGTGAATAATGCTGTCCCAAAAACAGATCTGTCTCAATGTGAATAATGCTGTCCCAAAACAGATCTGACTCAGTGTGAATAACGCTGTCCCAAAACAGAACTGACTCAGTGTGAATAATGCTGTCCCAAAAACAGATCTGTCTCAATATGAATAATGCTGTCCCAAAACAGATCGGTCTCAATGTGAATAATGCTGTCCCAAAACAGATCGGTCTGAATGCCTTCTTTATTTCTCTCCTTGGTGTCCTATTCAGGAGTCTGATTCAGACCTAGACGCAGATGACGAGGTAACCAAGTACACCTTTTCAGAGCATTCTTCTTGTTAAAATTTGATAAAATGTTAAAACACTTTTTTTTAACCGAATTTATGTTTATTCTCTGATCGTATTGAACCCTCCTTTCTTACAGAGTGACAAGAGTGACAAAAAATGTAAGCTGAGTTTATTTGTTTTTTGAAATGATTACATTTGTTGGTAGTGACAAACACAGGCTCTGCATTAACTAACCTTCATAACTACCTGTAGTCCAGGAAGAACAGATTCAATTACATTGTCGTTTTGTTTAAAAATGCAGTACGCAGGCCAATGATTTGCATTGCTTAACATACAACAATGGCCGCTTGACTAGCCACGTTGTGTGTAATATACTATACTATAGTACTATAATATTACTAACACCTTGTCTAGTTACCTGTGGGTTCCTGACCACTATACTATAGTAATATAATATTACTAACACCTTGTCTAGTTACCTGTGGGTTCCTGACCACTATACTATAGTACTATAATATTACTAACACCTTGTCTAGTTACCTGTGGGTTCCTGACCACTATACTATAGTAATATAATATTACTAACACCTTGTCTAATTACCTGTGGGTTCCTGACCACTATACTATAGTACTATAATATTACTAACACCTTGTCTAGTTACCTGTGGGTTCCGGGCCACTATACTATAGTACTATAATATTACTAACACCTTGTCTAGTTACCTGTGGGTTCCTGACCACTATACTATAGTACTATAATATTACTTACACCTTGTCTAGTTACCTGTGGGTTCCTGACCACTATACTATAGTACTATAATATTACTAACACCTTGTCTAGTTACCTGTGGGTTCCTGACCACTATACTATAGTACTATAATATTACTAACACCTTGTCTAGTTACCTGTGGGTTCCTGACCACTATACTATAGTACTATAATATTACTAACACCTTGTCTAGTTACATGGGGGTTCCTGACCACTATACTATAGTAATATAATATTAATATAACCTTGTCTAGTTACCTGTGGGTTCCTGACCACTATACTATAGTACTATAATATTACTAACACCTTGTCTAGTTACCTGTGGGTTCCTGACCACTATACTATAGTACTATAATATTACTAACACATTGTCTAGTTACCTGTGGGTTCCTGACCACTATACTATAGTACTATAATATTACTAACACATTGTCTAGTTACCTGTGGGTTCCTGACCACTATACTGTAGTACTATACTATTACTAACACCCTGTCTAGGTAGCTGTGGGTTCCTGGCCGCTATGCTATGGCTGGTATGCGTTGCATCCCTTCCTCTCCAATACCCATTCTGTTTCTCCCTCCTACAATCCCTCCCTCCTTCATCCATTCGACCATCATCATCATCATCACGCTATAGGAAGTCAAAGGGAATGAACGCTTGAGTTACTGTATGAATGTTTGAGATACTATATGAATGTTTGAGATACTATATGAATGTTTGAGATACTATATGAATGTTTGAGATACTGTATGAATGTTTAAAATACTATATGAATGTTTAAGATACTGTATGAATGTTTGAGATGTTGCATGAATGTTTGAGATACTATATGAATGTTTGAGATACTGAATGAATGTTTAATATACTGTATGAATGTTTGAGATACTATATGAATGTTTGAGATACGGTATGAATGTTTGAGATACTGTATGAATGCTTGAGATACTATATGAATGTTTGAGATACTATATGAATGTTTGAGATACTGTATGAATGTTTGAGATACTACATGAATGTTTGAGATACTGTATGAATGCTTGAGATACTATATGAATGTTTGAGAATACATATATTTACCATGGCACTTCCAATGTGAATATATAACCTCCCGTTATTTAAATGTATTTGGACGGCTGACGAAAACACACTGTACTATGACAATATGTTAAACGAACGTCATTTCATTCTGGATTTTTCCTTGCCTGGAATTAATTCAAAGATTAATTTTCAGTTTATTTTTTGTCTCCGATCACTCCCTTATTTTACTTTCATGGTTGTTGAAACACTTTCTTTGCTCTGCATGAAAATAACTTGACTCACACATACATATGGTATATGTTTGTTAGTCTGTGTATGTGCGTATATGTTTGTTAGTCTTTGTATGTGTGTGTTACCACTCATTCTCCTTTTCTGTTATCAATTCATTTGCCTGTTATATCACTGGTATGTTTTCTGTTATCAATTCATTAGCCTGTTATATCACTGGTATATTTTCTGTTATCAATTCATTAGCATGTTATATCACTGGTATGTTTTCTGTTATCAGTTCATTAGTCTGTTACATCACTTGTATCTTTTCTGTTATCAATTCATTCGCCTGTTATATCACTGGTATCTATTCTGTTATCAATTAATTAGCCTGTTACATCACTGGTATCTATCCTGTTATCAATTCATTAGCATGTTATATCACTGGTATCTTTTCTGTTATCAATTCATTAGCCTGTTATATCACTGGCATCTCTTTTCTTAGATCACTGATATTTATTTAACAAATTAACTGAGGTTATCTACATGTATTTATATATAGTTTTACTGATAAGATATTTATTTACATCATTAACTGAGGTTTATGTATTTATATATAGTTTTACTGATTAGATATTTATTTACAACATTAACTGAGGTTTATGTATTTATAAATAGTTTTACTGATAAGATATTTATTTACAACATTAACTGAGGTTTATGTATTTATATATAGTTTTACTGATTAGATATTTATTTACAACATTAACTGAGGTTTATGTATTTATATATAGTTTTACTGATTAGATATTTATTTACAACATTAACTGAGGTTTATGTATTTATAAATAGTTTTACTGATAAGATATTTATTTACAACATTAACTGAGGTTTATTTATTTATATATAGTTTTACTGATTATATTTTATTTACTTTAGAATTCCTGACAGTTAGCTATCAGCGGTTAATATGGCACGGGAAACATTCTGCTCTTTTCTCCCTAATTGCTTTTTTCAGTGGACATAAACCCTTCATGTTGAGATACAATCTTGAGGTCTTTGTTTGTGTGAAACCAGTCTGTTTTTTTCTTCCTCCATTTGTTCCATATTCAGCAGGGTTTGGGGGTCAATTCCATTACAATTCAAACAGTCAATTCAGAAAGTAAAGCAAAATTCAAATTCCACATTTTCCTAATTGAAAAGCGTTGAAGAGAATTGGAATTTGGAACTGGAGTTTCAGTCTACTTCCTGAATTGACTAGAATATAAATGGAATTGACCCCAACCCTGGTATTCAGGTCGCTCCCCATTTTTATTTTATACCTTCCTGTTGTGTTTAGACTACTTCCTGTTGTGTTTAGACTACTTCCTGTGTCATATGAATGTGCAGTCAAACACACCAATATGTATCGACAGGTTATTTCTTGCCCATATCTTTCCTCCGTCCTGTTCTGTTTCTCTTCTGTTTGCTTCGCTTCTGCTGTTGCTGCCCTCCTCCCCCCATCTCCCGTCCCCCGCTCCTCTGGAGAACTCACCACTCCTCTTCCGTTGTCAAGCTGCTTTCCCCTTTCCCTGTGTTGAACAGAAGATATACTGTGATATGTTCTGCCCTGACCACGGTTTTTTCCGATGTCTTCTCTTCCCCTTCACTCCATCCTCCCCTTATGTTCTTTACACCTTTTGGTTTGGTTTCCTCCTTTTTTTTCAAAATGGAAGACGACGAGACGGAGTCGACAGAGACTTACACGCTGCCGACCAATCAGGTGCTAGACCCAGCCATGCTGGCCAGCCCTGACCTCCTTTCAGAGGTCTCCGATATGAAACACGACCTCATCAAGATGTCTGCCATCTTGACGACAGAGCAAACTGAACACCCAAGCCCTTCGGATAGAGGAAGAGGAGGAGGAGGAAGAGGAGGAGGAAGGACAGGGATGGAGGAGGAACCCGGGGAGCCGTTTGAGATCATGGAACAGGTGAAAGAGGATCTGGAGAAGGTTGGAGATATTTTACGAGGGGGAGATACTAGATTCACAAACAACAAAGAGAAAGTACTGCAGATGTCCAAAATGGAGGAAAATGAGTGGGTTATTCTCTCTCAGACTAAAGCCACAGCCATGACTCCCTCTGATGTTCAGGAGCCGGTACTACAAGAAGTCAGCATTCAGAGGAAGACCTCTCCCACAATGACCAAAGAGTTTAGAGATATGTCAGGTATGGTGTCTCACCTCAGTGGAGGCGTGAACAAGCACCTAGAAGAGAGATCTGGTGTAACCAGTTTCCCACTACAGGACATCATAGTCCAGGAGAGATTAGATCAGGTCGTTCTGAAGCGGGAAGGCAAACGCCATCCCCCTGAGATCAAAAAGCCGATCAGGAAGAAGTTGAGGGACAGGGAACGTTCTGGATGCAGCAGTTCCGAGGGGGAGCTGGAGAGGATGAGCTCTGAGGAGTCCCTTGATGGGGATGTTGTTCTGGGAGAGCCGAGGCAGGAAGTGGTTCCCGGGTCTAAGCCTGGAGTGGTTCCCGGGTCTGAGCCTGTAGTGGTTCCCGGGTCTGAGCCTGGAGTGGTTCCCGGGTCTGAGCCTGTAGTCGTTCCCAGGTCTATGCCTGGAGTGGTTCCCGGGTCTGAGCCTGTAGTCGTCCCCAGGTCTATGCCTGGAGTGGTTCCTGGGTCTGAGCTTGTAGTGGTTCCCAGGTCTATGCCTGGAGTGGTGTCTGGGTCCGGGCCTGTAGTGGTGTCTGGGTCTGGACCTGGAGTGGGGCCCGGGACTGAGTTAAAACCGACTGCAACCCTGGATTGGGATGTCGTACTGGGGGAGTCTGGGCTCGGTTCTGGGTCTGAAACTTGGTCTGGGCCTTCTGGACCAACCCCAGCCATGGAGCCACCAGTGTCGCCCCTGGTCGTGGAAACCCCAATCGGATCCATAAAGGACAGAGTGAGAGCTCTGCAAAAGAAGGTTGAGGAAGAGGAAGAGGAGGAGGATGGCCGTAAGCGAAAGCCTATACAGGCGCCAGTCCCTCAGAACACAACTTTCATCACCATCACTAAGGAGATGGGTGAGCCCCAGATGCCAGATCTTCCTAAGCTTCCCAGATCTCCGAAATCCCCTCGGTCTCAGACGGAGAGGCTGGAGGAGACAATGTCTGTCCGGGAGCTGATGAAGGCATTCCAGACTGGCCAGGATCCTTCCAAGAACAAAACAGGGCTCTTCGAGCACAAAGCCATGACGTCATCCACAACCTCCACATCGAGCTCCGAGTCAGTGATCTACAGTGAGACCTACAGAGCTGAAACCAGTCCCACAGAGCATACGCCATCAGAAACTCCAACTTCCACAATCCTCTGCTCGCAGAGTGATGTTCTGGCTCTCCATTACAAAGGGGTGGATGATGAACCACATCTGATCTTAGTAAGAGACCACTCTGAAGACTCTGAGATAACTCATGTCTTAGAAAGGGACCACTCTGAAGACACTGAGATAACTCATGTTACGGTTCAGTTGCAGGAGTCAGCGACTAACATCAACAGAATACAACCAGATGACAGAGGGATCCCTCTAGACAGGGCTCTACCAGAGGACGGATGTATCCTCCTAGAAAGGGGTCTGCCAGAAGGTGGAGAGATCCTCCTAGACAGGGCTCAACTGGAGGAGGGAGGGATCCTCCTAGATAGGGCTCTACCAGAGGACGGAGGGATCTTCCTAGACAGGGATCAACCAGAGGACGGAGGGATCCTCCTAGACAGGGCTCTACCAGAGGATGGAGGGATCCTCCTAGAGAGGTCTCTACCAGAGGACGGAGGGATCCCTCTAGACAGGGCTCTACCAGAGGACGGAGGGATCCCTCAAGACAGGGCTCTACCAGAGGACGGAGGGATCCTCCTAGACAGGGCTCTACCAGAAGATAGAGGGATTCTCTTAGACAGGGCTCTACCAGAGGACGGAGGAATCCCTATAGACAGGGATCTACCAAAATACAGAGGGATCCCTCTAGACAGGGCTCTACCAGAGGACGGAGGGATCCTCCTAGACAGGGCTCTACCAGAAGACAGAGGGATTCTCCTAGACAGGGCTCTACCAGAGGATGGAGGGATCATCCTAGACAGGGCTCTACCAGAGGACGGAGTGATCCAACTAGACCGGGATCTGTCAGATACTGGAGGTATCGTCCTAGACACGACTCTACCAGAGGACAGAGGGATCCTCCTAGACAGGGGTCTACCAAGAGATGGAAGGATCCCTCTAGACATGGATCTACCGGAGGACGGAGGGATCCCTCTAGACAGGGATCTACCAAAGGACAGTTGTATCCTTCTAGACAGGGCTCTACCAGAGGATGGAGGGATCTTCCTAGACAGGGCTCAACCAGAGGATGGAGGGATCCTCCTAGACAGGGCTCTACCAGAGAATGGAGGGATCATCCTAGACAGGGCTCTACCAGGGGACGGAGGGATCCTCCTAGACCGGGATCTATCAGAAAATGGAGGAATCTTCCTAGACAAGGTTCGACCAGAGGATGGAGTGATCCTCCTAGGCAGGGCTCTACCAGAGGACGGAGGGATCCTCCTAGACAGGGCTCAACCAGAGGATGGAGGGATCCTCCTAGACAGGGCTCTACCAGAGAATGGAGGGATCATCCTAGACAGGGCTCTTCCAGAGGACAGAGTGATCCTCCTAGACAGGGCTCTACCAGAGGATGGAGGGATCCTCCTAGACAAGGTTCGACCAGAGGATGTAGTGATCCTCCTAGACAGGGCTCTACCAGAGGACGGAGGGATCCTCCTAGACAGGGCTCAACCAGAGGACGAAGGGGTCCTCCTAGACAGGGCTCTACCAGAGGATGGAGGGATCATCCTAGACAGGGCTCTACCAGAGGACGGAGGGATCCTCCTAGACGGGGCTCTACAAGAGGATGGCGGGATCCCTCTAGACTGGGCTCTACAAGAGGATGGAGGGATCCTCCTCGATAGGGCTCTACCAGAGGACGGAGGGATCCTCCTAGACGGGGCTCTACCAGAGGATGGCGGGATCCCTCTAGACAGGACTCTACCAGAAGATGGAGGGATTCTCCTAGACAGGGCTCTACCAGAGGATGGAGGGATCCTCCTAGACAGGGCTCTACCAGAGGACAGAGGGATCCTCCTAGACAGGCTTCTAGCAGAGGATGGCAGGATCCCTGTCGACAGGGCTCTACTAGAGGATGGAGGGATCCTCTTAGTCAGGGCTCTACCAGAGGATGGAGGGATCTTCCTAGGCAGGGCTCTACCAGAGGCGGGAGGGATCATCCTAGATAGGGCTCTACAAGAGGATGGAGGGATCCCTCTGGACAGGGCTCTACCAGAGGATGAAGGGATCCTCCTAGACAAGGATCTAACAGGGGACGAAGGGATCCTCCTAGTCAGGGCTCTACCAGAGGACGGAGGGTTCTTCCCAGGCAGGGCTCTACTTGAAGACGGAGGGATCCTCCTGGACAGAGCTCTACCAGAGGACAGAGGGATCCTCCTAGACACGGCTCTACCAGAGGATGGAGGGATCCTTCTAGACAAGATTCTACCAGAGGACGGAGGAATCCTCCTAGACAGGGCTCTACCAGAGGATGGAGGGATCCTCCTAGGCAGGGCTCTCCCAGAGGATGGATGGAGCAGCCCAGAGATGATGCAGCTGGAGGAACCAGAGATGGGACCAGACCGGATGTCTTCTATAGAGATGATGCGGCTGGAGGAACCAGAGATGGGACCAGACAGGAAGTCTTCTACGGAGATGATGGAGCTGGAGGAACCAGAGATGGGACCAGACAGGAAGTCTTCTACGGAGATGATGCCGCTGGAGGAACCAGAGATTGGACCAGACAGGAAGTCTTCTACAGAGATTATGCAGCTGGAGGAACCAGAGATTGGACCAGACAGGAAGTCTTCTACAGAGATGATGCAGCTGGAGGAACCAGACATGGGACCAGACAGGAAGTATTCTACAGAGATGATGCAGCTGGAGGAACCAGAGATGGGACCAGACAGGAAGTCTTCTATAGAGATGATGCAGCTGGAGGACCCAGAGATGGGACCAGACAGGAAGTCTTCTATAGAGATGATGCAGCTGGAGGAACCAGAGATGGGACCAGACAGGAAGTCTTCTACGGAGATGATGCAGCTGGAGGACCCAGAGATGGGACCAGACAGGAAGTCTTCTGTAGAGATGATGCAGCTGGAGGAACAAGAGATGGGACCAGACAGGAAGTATTCTATGGAGATGCAGATCAGCCCAGACAGGAAACCCTCTGAGGACTTTAGCGCTGACATCAAGGCCGAGCTGGAGGACAGTCCAGAGTACCAGCTGTTCAGACAGACCTCGTTTATAGGGGATGACGACCACCCCCAGGCTGAAGCAGCCGAGGAGGAGCTCCCAGCAGACCACCCAAACGACACCCCAACCTTCATGTTCAGCCCCTGTATGCACGAAGACAGGCAGGATGAGTTATTCACTAAGGCTGAGAACCTGGTGGGGAATGAAAGCCCTGTGAGTCTGAAGCATGAAGGCGCAGCGGACTCTCCCGGGACTAGCCTAGGAACCAGGACTCCCCATTCAAGCACGGGGGAGAGTGAGAAACACGAAGGATTAGCAGACACCCCACCGATGAGCCCACTCACATTCCCCACTCAGGAGGTTGACCTGCCCACAGTTTATAAAGAGACAGAGAGAATGGACGGGGTGAAAGTACGAGGAGATGTAACTCATGGTGATGAAGAAATCTTTCCAGAAACTGAAGATTTAGTCGTAGAAACCAAATCAGCGACTCCGTCCCCTGTTCGGGAACCGCTGTTACAAGAAGTCACGATCCGACGGAAGACCTCCCCCAGACCGGTTAAAGTGGTGAGAGATATGTCAGGGATGGAGTCCCTCCTCAGGGGAGATATGGATCACGACCTAGAACAGAGACCATCACCTGTCCGTGGCGCTGAAGTGATGACAGTTCAGGAACCGCTGTTACAAGAAGTCAGGATGGAAAGGAAAATCTCCCCCAGAACGGTTACAGTGGTGAGAGATATATCACGGATGGAGTCCCTCCTCAGGGGAGATATGGATCACTACCTAGAACAGAGATGTATGGTAAATAGTGGTTCACCAAAGGATGACATAGACCAACAGCAGAGTTTCAAACAGACCATTGTGACCAGGGAGGTAGACATGGAGGTAGACATGTCTACAGAAGATACAGAGACAGAAAAAGAAGACTGGTGGAAAGTGCAAGACATGGATGATGGTGGCTCTCGGGGTGCCGAATCGATAATCTTGAACCCAGTTCAGGAGCCGATGTTACAAGAAGTCATGATCGAAAGGAAGACATCTCCCAGACCAGCTGTAGGAGTTAAAGATACGTCAGGCATGGAGGCACTCCTCAGTGGAGATTTAGAACAGTACCTAGAAGACAGACCTGTAGATCTCAGTGGTGTACCGGAGGACGACATCGTACAAGAGATATTTGAACAGGTTGTGATTACACGGGAGAGAAAACAGGAAACCCACACGTTCTCCACTGAGCAGGTAGACCGGTCCGCAGCAGATAAAGTGACAGAGCGAGATGTTGTTAATGTAGTGCAAGTAGGAGCCGCGGAGGACGGCGTCATCTACGGTGATAACGACTTTGTGCAGAGTTGTTCAGCTGGGGGGGAAGCATCAGAAAGTTCAGCTACTACAGTGATACGTTCAAGAGACTCAAAGAAGGTGACCTTTGACCTTCAAAGGACGTTTGATTCAGCGCTCCCCGCTCAATCCTCTGAAGAGGACGACCAGGTTCCTGTTGACAAAAGACTCATCTTAGAGGACTGGGATGATTTAGAGATAAAACCATCGTACCACAAAACTACAGAACTTTCATACTCAAACCTAAACATGCAAGACTCAACTTCAGCAGACAGAATTGCTCTTGAATCTAGTTGGGTTGTACCAGAGCGCCATGAAAGGGATTCTGATCATGGAGCTGCGCACAGTCCAGACGATGTGGGTCAGGCCCTCAGACCTGCAGACTTAGAGGTCCTCTTTCCTTTGGCCCTGGGCCACCCAGAGAGACGACTCTCCCATGGGGATTCTCTGGAGACCATTCCTGTCATGGATGATGGTTCCTCCAAGACGTCCCCTGACTCTATAGAGCCAAGCTCAACCGGGGACTCCCCCTGCCTTGACTCACTGGAGAGCAGCCCCACTGAACTGAAACAAGACACAGGCTTTCAGGCGACAAAGAAGACAGCTGTGTATGAAGACTACTTCACTCAGCTTAGAGCCTGTCTCGGTGAGGAGCACGTCAGCAACATTGAGAATGAGGATTACTCCAAACGGACTTATCAAATGGGTGGTGAGCTCGAGGGTCCCCTCCCATTGAAGGGGGAAGACCCTGAGTGGCTCTCCATGCCCATAAATCGGAGCTCAAACCCTGAGGATGATATGGACGACGTGGATGCAGAGGGGAGCGAGACCGGCCAGAGACAGTTCACCCCAGAGGAGGAGATGTTCAAAATGGCCGCCAAGATCAAAACCTTCGAGGAGATGGAGCAGGACGTTAAAACGAAGACAGACGGGAAACCCTCAGACGGCTCTGTGTTATCAGACTGTGAGGATTATGAAGAATGTCAGTCGATCGTTGACCTGATGGACAGGGAGGCGAAATCATCTAAGCCCAAAACTGACGCCGGTACTCTTCAGTCTGAAATTGAAACTGTGGCTGAAATCCAACCCTCAGTCCCTGGTGCAGTAACTGCGTTGGATAGTTCAGTTCACTTTGAAGCTCACCTACCATACAGTGCCTCAGGACATTCACCATCAGGAAAACAGGTCTCTGAGCACCTCGAATATCGTTCACTAAGCACTGAAAAAGAACAATATACCACAGGAAACATCAGTGAAAATATCAGTGAACGTACTGAGCAGAAAGAGAAGATAGATGTAATATCAGCTATGCAAGCACACGAGGAGGAGATGGATCAGTCACAGTTGAGTGTCAGTCAGTCTGGTGAAAGTCAGTCAGTCAAACCAGAGGTGTTGTGCACCGACGATGAAAGCTTCAAGGAGGTGGAGGATGCGGATGGTAAGGCAGCCGTGTTGGAAATGCATCCCAAAGACATGCCTGTTCTAGGAGAGCTGGTCCCATGGAGTGCCATGTCAGACGACAACGAGGATGACAATGACGATGAAGCCTTCGCAGCACGTGTGGAGGCGGAGGAACGAAGGATGATGGCTCTCATGGAAGACCGCCGTACCCCTGACACCACACCGGGTCGCACACCAACCGAGGGGGGCACCCCCAATCCCTTCCAGTTCCAGGAAGGGAAGTTCTTTGAGATGACCAGAGGGGGCGCTATCGACATGACAAGGAGGAGCGTTGAAGAGGAGGGCGAGGGCTATGCCTTCTTTCACATAGGAGAACACCCAGTTGACCAGGTTCTGTTCGAGGACACTGGAGATTGCGCTAGCCCCGATGTTCTCAGAACAGAACAGACTATTGCCGTTGATGATCTACACCTCCAGAAGGTGGACCAAACCAAAGATGATTCTGACTCCTCCTTCCAGACTATACCATTACCCGAGGCTGATCAGAGGGGGAAACCAGTGGCCAAACCCAGTACCTCCATCAAAATGGAGCCAAAAGCTGAAACATTCCCCCTGCTAGAAGCTAAGATGGGAAGCTTCTTAGAGGTAGGTTCTCCAGACCCGACTATAGCTGAACTCCAGATGTTTACCACCACTACTCTTGTCACCCGCTCTGTGTACTCTGAACAGGTCCGCCAGTCATCCGACTCATCTCTTGAGGATGAAGAAGAAGAGGAAGAGGAGCAGGGTTCTGTCATTGAGATGCCCGCTGGCTATTATGACTCAGTGGCACCCCCTAGTGTCCTGCACGGGTATGACACCTTGGCAGGGTCTGACACCTCAATGGCACCCCCTAGTGTCCTGCAAGGGTATGACACCCCGGCAGGGTCTGACACCTCAGTGGCTCCCCCTAGTGTCCTGCAAGGGTATGACACCTCATCAGGGTCTAACACCTCAGTGGCACCCACTAGTGTCCTGGCAGGGTCTGACACCTCTAGTGTCCTGGAAGGGTCTGACATCTCAGTGGCACCCCCTAGTGTCCTGGCAGGGTCTGACACCTCTAGTGTCCTGGAAGGGTCTGACATCTCAGTTGCACCCTTTAGTGTCCTGGCAATGTCCTACACTTCAGCAGACACTGTGGCTAAGGATGAAAGCAGTTTCAAATCAAAGATACCCATCAAAGCTGGTTCAATGAAATCAGACCTCGGCCTAGAGCAGAACTCAACAGTGGAGGAATCTCTTGTTCAGGACCGGAGGACGAGGTCCGAGGAGGATTTTGGAGCCAGGAAGAAAATATTAACTGACAAAGACAGCAGGAGTCACTCCGACAGCGACCATCCTGCAACTAAATCCAAACCTCTCACCTCCAGACTCCCTGTCATGAGCAAACACAAACCCACATCCCACTCCTCCTCCTCTTCCCAGCCCGACAGAGACCAGGGCTCTGACGTACGAGAGCCTTCCCTCCAATCCTCTCTGGATGTCGACGACATCAGCAGCAGCGGTGATCACAACAGTCCAGATTCTGTTATCTTCAGGTATGACAGACCAACGCCTCGCAGATCTGCCCCGGACATGAGGGCTTTGTCGACTCAGACACGGGTTCGAGCTTCCTCGGTGACGGGGGAGGTGTTTGAGTCGAGACCCATCTGGGAAGACTCAGTAGAAACTCAGATGCAGCGAATCTGGGATGATCGGACAACGGAGCGGCAGCAAGGTACCAAAAAATCTGGCAATTCCTGTCCTCTCTTTCTCTGCTCCTTGGAAGACCTAACTTTGTCTTATTCAAGACCAATCATTTGTCACTTTTCTGTTGTGTGTCTTGTTTTGTCATTTTGAGCCGTGCTGTGTTGTCTTGTCCTGTTCTGTTTTGTCTTGTCCTGTTCTGTGTTGTCTTGTCCTGTGCTGTGTTGTCTTGTCCTGTGCTGTGTTGTCTTGTCCTGTGCTGTGTTGTCTTGTCCTGTTCTGTGTCGTCTTGTCCTGTTCTGTGTTGTCTTGTCCAGTGCTGTGTTGTCTTGTCCTGTGCTGTGTTGTCTTGTCCAGTTCTGTGTCGTCTTGTCCTGTTCTGTGTTGTCTTGTCCAGTGCTGTGTTGTCTTGTCCTGTGCTGTGTTGTCTTGTCCTGTGCTGTGTTGTCTTGTCCTGTGCTGTGTTGTCTTGTCCTGTGCTGTGTTGTCTTGTCCTGTGCTGTGTTGTCTTGTCCAGTTCTGTGTCGTCTTGTCCTGTTCTGTGTTGTCTTGTCCAGTGCTGTGTTGTCTTGTCCTGTGCTGTGTTGTCTTGTCCTGTGCTGTGTTGTCTTGTCCTGTGCTGTGTTGTCTTGTCCTGTGCTGTGTTGTCTTGTCCAGTGCTGTGTTGTCTTGTCCTGTGCTGTGTTGTCTTGTCCTGTGCTGTGTTGTCTTGTCCTGTGCTGTGTTGTCTTGTCCTGTGCTGTGTTGTCTTGTCCTGTGCTGTGTTGTCTTGTCCAGTGCTGTGTTGTCTTGTCCTGTGCTGTGTTGTCTTGTCCTGTGCTGTGTTGTCTTGTCCTGTGCTGTGTTGTCTTGTCCTGTGCTGTGTTGTCTTGTCCTGTTCTGTGTCGTCTTGTCCTGTGCTGTGTTGTCTTGTCCAGTGCTGTGTTGTCTTGTCCTGTTCTGTGTCGTCTTGTCCTGTTCTGTGTTGTCTTGTCCTGTGCTGTGTTGTCTTGTCCAGTGCTGTGTTGTCTTGTCCTGTGCTGTGTTGTCTTGTGTTGTTTTGTTTCTTTTCCATATAAATGTCTGTGTCTATTGACGATTGTCTAGATGTCTATTGTCTATGTATGTGTACATTAAATCTCAAGATTGACTTACCTAGATGTGTTAGGAGAAAACTCATGATTAACTTCAGGACATCTAATTACTAAATTACTGAAACTCCTTATACTAATAATGACCACATTGAGTTCGGAATGCACACAGTTTTTCCATTGTTTAAGTACTAATCGACTACAAACACACTGTCGTGGTGGTCCGAGTAGAGCAGGTATTGTCATCAACAGTATGGATCAGAACATCAGCCCTGCTTCATACTTCACCCATCATTAGCACCATGACCTCCACAGCCTATAACATAGAGGCCGGTTACAGTACCTACTGAAATCTATCTGTACCTTCCAAGAACCTAGAAAACATCCCATGATCAACATGATATCTGGAGAGTTTTAAACTGCTATATTTTCAGAGAAGTTATGGCCTGCGGCCCAAAATGGCACCCTATTCCCTATGGGCGTTATGGTCTAAAGTAGTGCACCCTATTCCCTATGAACCCTGTGGTCTAACGTAGTGCACCCTGTTCCATATGGCCCCTATGGTCTAACGTAGTGCACCCTATTCCCTATAGCCCCTATGGTCTAACGTAGTGCACCCTATTCCCTATGGGCCCTGTGGTCTAAAGTAGTGCACCCTATTCCCTATGGGCCCTGTGGTTTAAAGTAATGCACCCTGTTCCATATGGCCCCTGTGGTCTAAAGTAGTGCAATGTAAAGGGAATATGATGCCATTTGGGACGCAACCATAGCGTTGTTACCGCGCTGCTGTTGAGCTGTGATGACCAGTGTGTAACCTCTCTCCGTGGTGGTGTTCGTAGTGGATTGGCACGACGATGCAGACAGGAAAGAGGAGACGTTGGCTATCGTTGCAGACCTGCTGGGGTTCAGCTGGACAGGTAAGTTATCCAGGTGGTGTTTACCTGGTGTAGAAGGTATGTATGAAATAGGAGTGAAAAGCTGTTGGAACACTGGTCAAATGTTGTCCACTATGTAGGGAATAAGGGTACTGTAATAAGGGTACCCACTATGTAGGGAATAAGGGTACTGTAATAAGGGTACCCACTATGTAGGGAATAAGGGTACTGTAATAAGGGTACTGTTTAGGGCGTCACCTCAGTGTCGTCGTCTCCCCGTCTGTCTCAGAGCTGGCGAGGGAGCTGGAGTTCTACGAGGATGAGATCCAGGAAGTGAGGACGGAGAACCCTCACTCTCTACAGGAGCAGAGCCACGCCCTGCTGCAGCGCTGGGCTGAGAGAGAGGGAAAACACGCCACCGGTATGTCTGTCCTGACGCCATCTGTTCTCCTGGGCCTCACTTGGGTATGTCCAAAATGGCACCCTATTCCTTATACTGTATAGTGCACTGCTCTGGACAAAAGTAGTGCACTATGTAGGGAATAGGGTGCCATTTTGGCACTCAGCCCTGGACTCAACCACGGAAACCATCAATCTCTGGACAAAAGTAGAGCACTATGTAGGGAATAGGGTGCCATTTTGGCACTCAGCCCTGGACTCAACCACGGAAACCATCAATCTCTGGACAAAAGTAGAGCACTATGTAGGGAAACCATCCATCCATCTATATATGAATGATAAATATATGTTACAGCCTTATTCTAAAATTGATTTAAAATGTTAGTTGTTTTCTCATCAATCTAAACACGATACCCCATAATGACAAAGCAAAAACTTTTTTTATTTTTTTTATTTTAAATGTTTGCTATTTATGAATGATAAATATGTCTTCTTAAATTGATTGTCTTTTTTGTTGTATCTTGTTGTTGTTGTTGTTGTTGGTTTAGAGCAAGATTATTTTGTTTAATGAAAAAGTGCTATAGAAGTGAAATAAGTAAGGATTATTTATTATTATTATTATTATTATGATTGTTACTTAACTAATATTTATTATTATGATTGTTACTTTACTAATATGTGTCATCTTTTGTCCAGCAGAGGAGAGCCTGATCAAGAGGCTGACCAAGATCAACCGGATGGACATCGTCCACCTGATAGAGACCCAGATGAACAAGTCAACACAGGAGCAGACGTCCAGGACCTACGCAGAGATAGAGAAGACTCTGGACCAGAGCGAAGGTACTGGACCAGTTACATTATATTACATTACAGAGATAGAGGAGACTCTGGACCAGTTACATTACATTACAGAGATAGAGGAGTCTCTGGACCAGTTACATTACAGAGATAGAGGAGACTCTGGACCAGTTATATTACATTACAGAGATAGAGGAGACTCTGGACCAGTTACATTACATTACATTACAGAGATAGAGAAGACTTTGGACCAGTTACATTACATTACAGAGATAGAGGAGACTCTGGACCAGTTACATTACATTACATTACAGAGATAGAGGAGACTCTGGACCAGTTACATTACAGAGATAGAGGCGACTCTGGACCAGTTAAATTACAGAGATAGAGGAGACTCTGGACCAGTTACATTACATTACAGAGATAGAGGAGACTCTGGAACAGTTACATTACATTACAGAGATAGAGGAGACTCTGGACCAGTTACATTACATTACAGAGATAGAGGAGACTCTGGACCAGTTACATTACATTACAGAGATAGAGGAGACTCTGGACCAGTTACATTACATTACAGAGATAGAGGAGACTCTGGACCAGTTACATTACATTACAGAGATAGAGGAGGCTGGACCAGTTACATTACATTACTTTACAGAGATAGAGGAGACTCTGGACCAGTTACATTACAGAGATAGAAGAGACTCTGGACCAGTTACATTACATTACAGAGATAGAGGAGACTCTGGACCAGTTACATTACATTACAGAGATAGAGGAGACTCTGGACCAGTTACATTACAGAGATAGAGAAGACTCTGGACCAGTTACATTACAGAGATAGAGGAGACTCTGGACCAGTTACATTACAGAGATAGAGAAGACTGGACCAGTTACATTACAGAGATAGAGGAGACTCTGGACCAGTTACATTACATTACAGAGATAGAGGAGACTCTGGACCAGTTACATTACAGAGATAGAGGAGACTCTGGACCAGTTACATTACATTACATTACAGAGATAGAGGAGACTCTGGACCAGTTACATTACAGAGATAGAGGAGACTCTGGACCAGTTACATTACATTACAGAGATAGATGAGACTCTGGACCAGTTACATTACATTACATTACAGAGATAGAGGAGACTCTGGACCAGTTAAATTACATTACAGAGATAGAGGAGACTCTGGACCAGTTACATTACATTACAGAGATAGAGGAGTCTCTGGACCAGTTACATTACATTACATTACAGAGATAGAGGAGACTCTGGACCAGTTACATTACAGAGATAGAAGAGACTCTGGACCAGTTACATTACAGAGATAGAGGAGACTCTGGACCAGTTACATTACATTACAGAGATAGAGGAGTCTCTGGACCAGTTACATTACAGAGATAGAGGAGACTCTGGACCAGTTACATTACATTACAGAGATAGAGGAGACTCTGGACCAGTTACATTACATTACATTACAGCGATAGAGGAGACTCTGGACCAGTTACATTACATTACAGAGATAGAGGAGACTCTGGACCAGTTACATTACATTACAGAGATAGAGGAGACTCTGGACCAGTTACATTACATTACAGAGATAGAGGAGACTCTGGACCAGTTACATTACATTACAGAGATAGAGAAGACTCTGGACCAGTTACATTACATTACAGAGATAGAGGAGACTCTGGACCAGTTACATTACATTACATTACAGAGATAGAGGAGACTCTGGACCAGTTACATTACATTACAGAGATAGATGAGACTCTGGACCAGTTACATTACATTACATTACAGAGATAGAGGAGACTCTGGACCAGTTAAATTACATTACAGAGATAGAGGAGACTCTGGACCAGTTACATTACATTACAGAGATAGAGGAGTCTCTGGACCAGTTACATTACATTACATTACAGAGATAGAGGAGACTCTGGACCAGTTACATTACAGAGATAGAAGAGACTCTGGACCAGTTACATTACAGAGATAGAGGAGACTCTGGACCAGTTACATTACATTACAGAGATAGAGGAGTCTCTGGACCAGTTACATTACAGAGATAGAGGAGACTCTGGACCAGTTACATTACATTACAGAGATAGAGGAGACTCTGGACCAGTTACATTACATTACATTACAGCGATAGAGGAGACTCTGGACCAGTTACATTACATTACAGAGATAGAGGAGACTCTGGACCAGTTACATTACATTACAGAGATAGAGGAGACTCTGGACCAGTTACATTACATTACAGAGATAGAGGAGACTCTGGACCAGTTACATTACATTACAGAGATAGAGAAGACTCTGGACCAGTTACATTACATTACAGAGATAGAGGAGACTCTGGACCAGTTACATTACATTACATTACAGAGATAGAGGAGACTCTGGACCAGTTACATTACATTACAGAGATAGAGGAGACTCTGGACCAGTTACATTACATTACATTACAGAGATAGAGGAGACTCTGGACCAGTTACATTACATTACAGAGATAGAGGAGACTCTGGACCAGTTACATTATATTACATTACAGAGATAGAGGAGACTCTGGACCAGTTACATTACATTACAGAGATAGAGGAGACTCTGGACCAGTTACATTACATTATAGAGATAGAGGAGACTCTGGACCAGTTACATTACATTACATTACAGAGATAGAGGAGACTCTGGACCAGTTACATTACATTACAGAGATAGAGGAGACTCTGGACCAGTTACATTACATTGCAGAGATAGAGGAGACTCTGGACCAGTTACATTACATTACAGAGATAGAGGAGACTCTGGACCAGTTACATTACATTACAGAGATAGAGGAGACTCTGGACCAGTTACATTACATTACAGAGATAGAGGAGACTCTGGACCAGTTACATTACATTACAGAGATAGAGGAGTCTCTGGACCAGTTACATTACATTACAGAGATAGAGGAGTCTCTGGACCAGTTACATTACATTACAGAGATAGAGGAGACTCTGGAACAGTTACATTACATTACAGAGATAGCGGAGACTCTGGAACAGTTACATTACATTACAGAGATAGAGGAGACTCTGGACCAGTTACATTATATTACATTACAGAGATAGAGGAGACTCTGGACCAGTTACATTACATTACAGAGATAGAGGAGACTCTGGACCAGTTACATTACATTACAGAGATAGAGGAGACTCTGGACCAGTTACATTATATTACATTGCAGAGATAGAGGTAACTCTGGACCAGTTACATTACATTACATTACAGAGATAGTGGAGTCTCTGGACCAGTTACATTACAGAGATAGAGATAGAGGAGACTCTGGACCAGTTACATTACAGAGATAGAGATAGAGGAGACTCTGGACCAGTTACATTACAGAGATAGAGATAGAGGAGACTCTGGACCAGTTACATTACAGAGATAGAGATAGAGGAGACTCTGGACCAGTTACATTACATTACAGAGATAGAGGAGACTATGGACCAGTTACATTACATTACAGAGATAGAGATAGAGGAGACTCTGGACCAGTTACATTACATTACAGAGATAGAGGAGACTCTGGACCAGTTACATTACATTACAGAGATAGAGGAGACTCTGGACCAGTTACATTACAGAGATAGAGGAGACTCTGGACCAGTTACATTACATTACAGAGATAGAGGAGACTCTGGACCAGTTACATTACATTACAGAGATAGAGGAGACTCTGGACCAGTTACATTACATTACAGAGATAGAGGAGACTCTGGACCAGTTACATTACAGAGATAGAGGAGACTCTGGACCAGTTACATTACAGAGATAGAGGAGACTCTGGACCAGTTACATTACATTACAGAGATAGAGGAGACTCTGGACCAGTTACATTACATTACAGAGATAGAGGAGACTCTGGACCAGTTACATTACAGAGATAGAGAAGACTCTGGACCAGTTACATTACAGAGATAGAGGAGACTCTGGACCAGTTACATTACAGAGATAGAGAAGACTGGACCAGTTACATTACAGAGATAGAGGAGACTCTGGACCAGTTACATTACATTACAGAGATAGAGGAGACTCTGGACCAGTTACATTACAGAGATAGAGGAGACTCTGGACCAGTTACATTACATTACATTACAGAGATAGAGGAGACTCTGGACCAGTTACATTACAGAGATAGAGGAGACTCTGGACCAGTTACATTACATTACAGAGATAGATGAGACTCTGGACCAGTTACATTACATTACATTACAGAGATAGAGGAGACTCTGGACCAGTTAAATTACATTACAGAGATAGAGGAGACTCTGGACCAGTTACATTACATTACAGAGATAGAGGAGTCTCTGGACCAGTTACATTACATTACATTACAGAGATAGAGGAGACTCTGGACCAGTTACATTACAGAGATAGAAGAGACTCTGGACCAGTTACATTACAGAGATAGAGGAGACTCTGGACCAGTTACATTACATTACAGAGATAGAGGAGTCTCTGGACCAGTTACATTACAGAGATAGAGGAGACTCTGGACCAGTTACATTACATTACAGAGATAGAGGAGACTCTGGACCAGTTACATTACATTACATTACAGCGATAGAGGAGACTCTGGACCAGTTACATTACATTACAGAGATAGAGGAGACTCTGGACCAGTTACATTACATTACAGAGATAGAGGAGACTCTGGACCAGTTACATTACATTACAGAGATAGAGGAGACTCTGGACCAGTTACATTACATTACAGAGATAGAGAAGACTCTGGACCAGTTACATTACATTACAGAGATAGAGGAGACTCTGGACCAGTTACATTACATTACATTACAGAGATAGAGGAGACTCTGGACCAGTTACATTACATTACAGAGATAGATGAGACTCTGGACCAGTTACATTACATTACATTACAGAGATAGAGGAGACTCTGGACCAGTTAAATTACATTACAGAGATAGAGGAGACTCTGGACCAGTTACATTACATTACAGAGATAGAGGAGTCTCTGGACCAGTTACATTACATTACATTACAGAGATAGAGGAGACTCTGGACCAGTTACATTACAGAGATAGAAGAGACTCTGGACCAGTTACATTACAGAGATAGAGGAGACTCTGGACCAGTTACATTACATTACAGAGATAGAGGAGTCTCTGGACCAGTTACATTACAGAGATAGAGGAGACTCTGGACCAGTTACATTACATTACAGAGATAGAGGAGACTCTGGACCAGTTACATTACATTACATTACAGCGATAGAGGAGACTCTGGACCAGTTACATTACATTACAGAGATAGAGGAGACTCTGGACCAGTTACATTACATTACAGAGATAGAGGAGACTCTGGACCAGTTACATTACATTACAGAGATAGAGGAGACTCTGGACCAGTTACATTACATTACAGAGATAGAGAAGACTCTGGACCAGTTACATTACATTACAGAGATAGAGGAGACTCTGGACCAGTTACATTACATTACATTACAGAGATAGAGGAGACTCTGGACCAGTTACATTACATTACAGAGATAGAGGAGACTCTGGACCAGTTACATTACATTACATTACAGAGATAGAGGAGACTCTGGACCAGTTACATTACATTACAGAGATAGAGGAGACTCTGGACCAGTTACATTATATTACATTACAGAGATAGAGGAGACTCTGGACCAGTTACATTACATTACAGAGATAGAGGAGACTCTGGACCAGTTACATTACATTATAGAGATAGAGGAGACTCTGGACCAGTTACATTACATTACATTACAGAGATAGAGGAGACTCTGGACCAGTTACATTACATTACAGAGATAGAGGAGACTCTGGACCAGTTACATTACATTGCAGAGATAGAGGAGACTCTGGACCAGTTACATTACATTACAGAGATAGAGGAGACTCTGGACCAGTTACATTACATTACAGAGATAGAGGAGACTCTGGACCAGTTACATTACATTACAGAGATAGAGGAGACTCTGGACCAGTTACATTACATTACAGAGATAGAGGAGTCTCTGGACCAGTTACATTACATTACAGAGATAGAGGAGTCTCTGGACCAGTTACATTACATTACAGAGATAGAGGAGACTCTGGAACAGTTACATTACATTACAGAGATAGCGGAGACTCTGGAACAGTTACATTACATTACAGAGATAGAGGAGACTCTGGACCAGTTACATTATATTACATTACAGAGATAGAGGAGACTCTGGACCAGTTACATTACATTACAGAGATAGAGGAGACTCTGGACCAGTTACATTACATTACAGAGATAGAGGAGACTCTGGACCAGTTACATTATATTACATTGCAGAGATAGAGGTAACTCTGGACCAGTTACATTACATTACATTACAGAGATAGTGGAGTCTCTGGACCAGTTACATTACAGAGATAGAGATAGAGGAGACTCTGGACCAGTTACATTACAGAGATAGAGATAGAGGAGACTCTGGACCAGTTACATTACAGAGATAGAGATAGAGGAGACTCTGGACCAGTTACATTACAGAGATAGAGATAGAGGAGACTCTGGACCAGTTACATTACATTACAGAGATAGAGGAGACTATGGACCAGTTACATTACATTACAGAGATAGAGATAGAGGAGACTCTGGACCAGTTACATTACATTACAGAGATAGAGGAGACTCTGGACCAGTTACATTACATTACAGAGATAGAGGAGACTCTGGACCAGTTACATTACAGAGATAGAGGAGACTCTGGACCAGTTACATTACATTACAGAGATAGAGGAGACTCTGGACCAGTTACATTACATTACAGAGATAGAGGAGACTCTGGACCAGTTACATTACATTACAGAGATAGAGGAGACTCTGGACCAGTTACATTACATTACATTACAGAGATAGAGGAGACCTGGATCGTGAAAACGACTTGTTTGTTTGTTTTTGATTCGAAATAGAAATACAAAATAATTACTTGTTTTTTGTTTTTGCATATTAAGTAAAAACATAACATCTTGATTTTTCAATTTTCACATGTGGGTCAGGTTAAATGTGGAATGCTTGTCATTGGTTATTATGTTCACAGCCAATATTTACTGTCCTTTCAAAGTAAGAGTTCACGCTTCTGACCATGCTGTTCTATTATCTATGAATGAATTGATTAATAGCTGACCGTACCGTGCCACAGTGCCATGATCAATTACAAATTCTGCATTAGATTTAGTGTGCATTGACTTTTAATGAATGAACTGCTGTTACTGTAAATGGTTAGCTGTCTGATGTATCCTAGCTACCTAGCTAACCATTGGCCGTCTTATTAAATGATGATATCCAGCCAAATCAACAGTATCTATTGTGAGACTAGAGGTATTCCCCTAGCTATGGTTAGTCAGTGGTTGCACATCTACCTAGCTGTAATGACACAAGGGTGTGAATAGCACACATTTAAATATATCCTTTCACTGTTTATAGCAGGTTTCCAGCTACCCAGACCTGTCTGATCAAGGTGCTGTGGGTGTGTCCAGCTTACACCTGTGCAAATCCGGTTGTGTGTGTATAGCAATGGAATGAAATATCCAACCAATGGCTCAAGTCGTGTTATAGGTCCACCCCACACCTGGAGGGTTGTGTGGTCCTGTCCAGAAGAAACCCCTAGCCCCTACCTCTAGACACTTGTGGAGATCTGAGAGGATTGGACAGGTGTAAGCAATAGAACCAAAATTCCACCAAGAGGGTAAGGTGGATCTCACACCATGTCACCACCCATCAATCACTCTCAGATCTCCACAATTTTAGGGACTCTGGGTTGGTTCTGGACAGTAGGGGCTAGGATTTTTTTCAGGACAGTAGGGACTAGGGGTTGGTTCTGGACAGTAGGGGCTAGGTTTTTTCTGGACAGTAGGGACTAGGGGTTGGTTCTGGACAGGCCATGGGTATTATGGTAGTCAATCAGTCAGTCACTGTCATCAGTCCCTCTCAGTGTCTAGACTCTGGGCAGTAGGGATTAGGGGTTGTTTCTGGGCGGTTGGGACTAGGGGTTGGTTCTGGGCGGTTGGGACTAGGGCTTGGTTCTGGGCGGTTGGGACTAGGGGTTGGTTCTGGGCGGTTGGGACTAGGGGTTGGTTCTGGACAGGCCATGGGTATTATGGTAACTGTTTTCCAACATAATGATGTTTGTTTCCAGCATCAGGGCTGTTTTCCAATATAATGATGTTTGTTTCCAACATCAGGGCTGTTTTCCAACATCAGGGCTGTTTTCCAATATAATGATGTTTGTTTCCAACATCAGGGCTGTTTTCCAATATAATGATGTTTGTTTTCAACATGCTGTTTTAAATCCGCTAAGTTATTTGTTTCCTTGCCACGATACTAACGAGTAATTTGTTCGACGATCAGATGAGAGCATCATGACTGGTTGTGTTCTTGCCACATGTAAAGGTCCTTTTAATCGTTAAATTACGTCTTTATTATTTGGCCCATACATTTTTTTATAGACTTCCCCCAAATGTCACAGTGTGATTCGTATTTAGTGTCAGGGTTAATTTAGAGGGTTCTGCCAGTGATGTTGGTAGAGGACAATATAATCTGACCATGTTTTGATCCTGAGTCTGTGTGTCTGTCTCTCTCTCTCTCTCTCTCTCTCTCTCTCTCTCTGTGTGTTTCTCTCTCTCTCTCTCATTCTCTGTCTGTCTGTCTGTCTGTCTGTCTGTCTGTCTGTCTGTCTGTCTGTCTGTCTGTGTCTGCCAGTTTCTGTAGCCCTGTCCTCAGTGCAGGAGGACGTAGACAGCCTCAGACTGGTGAGGAGGGTGGACTCTTCCCCCAGACCGCCCCCAGCCGTCTCAGAGGAAGACTTATCAGTGGCCTCCCTCCTGGACATTCCTTCCTGGGCGGAGCCTATGGGCCACACCCACTCAGAGAGCATGCATGGGCTATTGGAGGACCTGGAGATCACAACGTATGTCAGTCAGAGAATGAGCCAATCAGCTTCATGGATGGATGAGAATATTTTTATAATTTAATTTAACTGTCGGCTTTAGTAAGAGAGGAGTATTCTACAGAGTTTGAGACTCATTATCAATCTGTCATTCCAGTAGATCATCAGAATTGAATATGGTCAATACCTGATAGCTCCTCCAGATTATCATAATAATAACAATAATATTAATAATAATATATAATAATTATAATGATTATAATAATTGTTGCTTATATTATATAGTCATATAGTATGTCTCTTTGAAGTCTGCTAAAATGTAAATGTAACAGTGTTCATGTCATTCATGTTTCAGGGAGCTGAGCCCGTGGACTTTGGAGGACACGGTAACAAGGGAGTCCACCACCGCCAGCGAGCAAGTAAGTCCCCCTCTGAACGTGATTGGAGCAGAAACATGGAGACTAGCGTCTCAGGTGTTTGGCCCCCAGTGCCAAACCAGAGACCAGCCTCAGGGCCAGCGCAGCAGAAGTAGCAGTGGTCTGCTCCACCCTCAAGTGGGCGCCACTGGGCCTCTGCCAGCTGGTGTTGACCAAATGTCCCCACCGGGGCGAGGCAAGGTTGAGCGTGAGCGCTGGCTGTCGCCGGAACAGCTCAGGATATCGTCTCCCATAGTGATCAGTGACTTTGGTCTGAGTCTGTCAGAGTCTGAGCAGGCAGAGACAGACTTCAGAGAACTCTGTGTTGGGTTTAGGGAGATGCCACTGGACAGGACCCTGAACCCTAAAACCAAAGCCAGGTTCTCCAGAGAGGCCAGCACAGAAATCTATGACCACAGTCATTTAGCTGAGTCTGACTGTAGCAACGCGTGTTCACCTGAGAACCGTAGTCAGGCTTGTTCGCCTCAGGACTGTAGCCATGGTCCGGCAAGTCTGGCCATGGCTGAGGAGGCTGACCAGAGAACAGTGGCTGAGGAGGCTGACCAGAGAACAGAAAAGCACATAGAAGAGATAACGGCTCGATTCTACCGGGCCATGTACGGCTCAGAAGAAGTCCTGCAGGTCACTGAGATGGTCCCCGATCCCCACAGGTCCGAAGACCAGTCAGAGAAACGCCTGGAGCTGGTAGCTCTCAGAAAGAACCAATCACAGGTGGAGACACAGCTTTCGTTTATTGACGAGCCAGGAGAGGGTTGTGCCATGGCTCACTACAGCATGGTAGAGCAAACCAACGTCCAAAAGGGCATTGTTCGGCCGAAGGAAAGTCCGGCAACCAGCGAGTTCACTCCGATGACACGTGACTCACCTGACAGGCACCCTAGCTTTATCACTGTCCGACCAGAACCTGATAACGTCATAGTGAGGGCAAAAACATCCGGCATGTTCATGCCAGTTACCCCCCAGTCCCCTGGCCAAGACACAACACTGTATTCACATCTCACTAACTACAGACCTCTGACTCCTGATTCAGAAATGGAGTCCCTGTCACCTGACTCTCTACGGGGTCTCTCACCCATGGAAGAAGGGCTCATAACTGTAGCTAGACTATCATCCCCTGAGTCCGTAATGTCCGTTGGCGCCTACAGGGCAATTTCCCCTGACTCCCCTCTCCGCGAGCGTAGGGTAATGTCTCCAGATTCTGCCAGGGCATTCCGTGAAAGCAGGCCTCTTTCTCCCGGATCGGATGGGTCTAGATTTTCATCCGAGGTTAAAGCCTACATTATAGAGAGTAGAGAACCGTCATACTCTCCTTCAGACATATGCAAGAGTAAAAAGGATTCCTGTGATTCAGAGATAGCAGATAGTGCTCTTGGTACCCTCTCTCCTTCCCACACCGATATCACCCGGAGTCCCCTCTCTCCTTACTACCCAGATAGCATCCGCAGTCCCCTCTCTCCTTGCTACCCAGATAGCATCCGGAGTCCCCTCTCCCCTTCCCACACCAATATTATCCGGAGACCCATCTCTCCTTACCATTCAGACAGTGTTCTGAGTTCCCTATCCCCTGTGTCCTCTGAGGTGTTTTCTGATGACATATGGTCCCCATCGCCAGAGTTGTATGAATTGGTGACTGAGAGTAGGACCCTGTCCCCGAACTCCCCAGTACCAGAGTATGACACACCTGTACCTGAGACACCTGTACCTGACACACCTGTACCTGACACACCTGTACCTGACACACCTGTACCTGAGGCACCTGTACCCGACACACCTGCACCTGAGACACCTTTACAGGAGACTGATAGTATCATGACCCTAGGAGACTATAGGTCGTGGTCACCTGGTCACCTGTCGTGGTCAGCTGTGACATCAGAGATGGGCTCTGCAGATCTGTTGTTCACTGAGTGTAGAGCATCCTCCCCAGAGTCTGTTACTTCGTTGGATGAGTATAGGCAGCTTTCTCCTAACTCGCCGGCTCCTCAACACACACCCTCAGTGCTTGAGGAAAGTTCACTGTGTGATTCAATAGATATATCCTTTTCACCTGAATCTTTTACTTCAGACCTAGACTATTCTGAGCTCTGTCTTGAGGAATTGTATGCCGTGGAAAGACCTGATTCTCCTAATTCAATATTGTCAGAAGTAGATACAGTAGCTGAAAGACGCTTGGCAAAACATAGACCACCATCACCGGGATCTGGCAGTCCAGATAGTGAAACAGAAATGGAATGGGAGTTCATCCAGTTGTCGTCCCTTCCTGAGCACAGATCCCAGATCTGTACAGATCTCAGATCTCCTGAGTCATTCGGTTCAAACAGTGATGGAATCCTTATATATCTTGACCATTTCTTAACTGACATGAGGCCACCTTCACCTAATTCTGATACGTTGTTGGGTGATTGTAGGCCCTTCTCTCCCGACTCTCCACTTCCTGAGTTTAGTTTGCCGTTAGCTGAATATAAAACGTATCCGTCTAGAAGTAGACCCTCCTCACCAGCCTCAGTAACATCAGAATTTGAGTACTCTAGTTTAAGTCATGGAGAATCAGTAGCTGAAAACCGATCGGAATCACCAGATCCGGGGATGTTACAAATTCCACAGTATAGAGCTAACTTCCTTGATTTTGTAGTTCCTGTGAAAAAATACTCATCGGCAATAGAAATTGGTGAATTGAAATTCAGACCCCTGTCACCAGAATCAGTAACTTCAGAAGATGAGCATTCCTTCCTTGAGCTCTTGTTTTCAGAGTCTAGATCATCCTCTGCACAGTCTGTTGCATCATTTGATGAGTACAGGCCCCTCTCTCCTGACTCTCCAGTTCCTCACTTCATGCCTCAATGTTGCGATTGTTATTTGTCTTTCACTGGAAGTAGATGTTCATCACCAAAATCAGTAACTTCAGATATTGAATACTCTGAGTTCTGTCTTGAGGAACTGTTTGCTGAGGACAGAGCAGATTCTCCTGAATCAATATATTCAGACAGTGAGTTTCAGGATCAATTGGAAGCAGAACTTGTTCCAGTCTTGCATGAATCAGCTTCTCCATTTTCTGATTCTCTCCCTCACTCTATTCAATCTGAAACATATATCAACAAATTCATCTCACCTGCCTTAGTCCAGTTTGAATCTGAGCACAGATATACCAAAACAGACATATTATCTACCACAACAATGGCAACACAAGACTCTGTTGAGGCTAAAACCGCGTTACCAGTTGCAGCTAAAACAGCATTTATACAGCTTGACTTAAGTGATGAGAAATGTTTGTCGTTGCTACCAGCTGCTGTAATGATGCCAGTAAAGCAAGAGCCAGCTATTTCTCTTGATGAGGTAGATGAAGACAATTTGAAACACCAAGATAAATCTGAAGTCAAACCTTTATCTCCTGAGTCAGTCTTGTCAGAAAGTGGTTCACAATTCAGACCTGGAAATTGTGATTATTATTTGTTGTACAATGGGAGTATTTCTCCGATACCTGAATCTGTAACAACATTTGAAGATCATAGACCTCTTTCTCCTGACTCACCTAATACACAATTCAGACCTGGACATTGTGATTATTATTTGTTGTACGATGTGTGTAGGTCTACATCACTTTTGTCTGTAACTTCAAACCTTGAATATCGTGGATTGTACAGACTAGATTTCCCTTCAGATAGTGAATGTACAGTGACAGATCAAAGTAGCCTATCTGAGTATAGACCACTCTCACCAGAATCAATAACTTCAGACGGGGACTTTAACTTCCTTGAGCTCTTGTTTTCAGAGTCTAGATCATCCTCTGCACAGTCTGTTGCATCATTTGATGAGTACAGGCTCCTCTCTCCTGACTCTCCAGTTCCTCACTTCATGCCTCAATGTTGCGATAGTTATTTGTCTTTCACTGGAAGTAGATGCTCATCACCAGAATCAGTAACTTCAGAAGATGGTTATACCTTCCTTGAGCTCTTGTTTTCGGAGTCTAGACCATCCTCTCCAGAGTCTGTTGCATCATTTGATGACTACAGGCCCCTCTCTCCTGACTCTCCAGTTCCTCACTTCATGCCTCAATGTTGCAATAGTTATTTGTCTTTCACTGGAAGTAGATGTTCATCACCAGAATCAGTAGCTTCAGATATTGAATACTCTGAGTTCTGTCTTGAGGAACTGTTTACTGAGGACAGAGCAGATTCTCCTGAATCAATATATTCAGACAGTGAGTTTCAGGATCAATTGGAAGCAGAACTTGTTCCAGTCTTGCATGAATCAGCTTCTCCATTTTCTGATTCTCTCCCTCACTCTATTCAATCTGAAACATATATCAACAAATTCATCTCACCTGCCTTAGTCCAGTCTGAATCTGTGCACAGAGAAACCAAAACAGACATATTATCTTCCCCAACAATTGCAACAGAAGACTCTGTTGTTGCTAAAACCACATTGCCAGTTGCAGCTAAAACAGCATTTATACAGCTTGACTTGAGTGATGAGAAAGGTTGGTCAGTATTGCCAGCTGCTGTAATTATGCCAGTAAAGCAGGAGCCAGCCAATGCTCTTGATGAGGGAGATAAAAACAGTATGAAACACCAAGATACATCTGAAGTCAAACCTTTATCTCCTCAGTCAGTCTTGTCAGAAAGTGGTTCACAGTTCAGACATGGACATTGTGATTATTACTTGTTGTACAATGGGAGTATTTCTCCGATACCTGAATCTGTAACAACATTTGAAGATCATAGACCTCTTTCTCCTGACTCACCTAATACACAATTCAGACCTGGACATTGTGATTATTATTTGTTGTACGATGTGTGTAGGTCTACATCACTTTTGTCTGTAACTTCAAACCTTGAATATCGTGGATTGTACAGACTAGATTTCCCTTCAGATAGTGAATGTACAGTGACAGATCAAAGTAGCCTATCTGAGTATAGACCACTCTCACCAGAATCAATAACTTCAGACGGGGACTTTAACTTCCTTGAGCTCTTGTTTTCAGAGTCTAGATCATCCTCTGCACAGTCTGTTGCATCATTTGATGAGTACAGGCTCCTCTCTCCTGACTCTCCAGTTCCTCACTTCATGCATCAATGTTGCAATTGTTATTTATCTTTCACTGGAAGTAGATGTTCATCACCAGAATCAGTAGCTTCAGATATTGAATTCTCTGAGTTCTGTCTTGAGGAACTGTTTGCTGAAGACAGAGCAGATTCACCTGAATCATTTATATCAGAGAGTGAATTTGTTGAGTCAGTTGAAAGAGGTCTAATGAAACTCAGACCCTTGTCACCAGAATCAGTAACTTCAGAAGGTGATTATACCTCCGTTGAGGTCTTGGTTGATGAGTCTAGACCATCTTCACCTGATTCTATCACTTCAAATGATGAATATCGAGCTCTATCTCCTGATTCCCCAATCCCACAATTTAGACCCACAGTAATTGAGTCGTCAGTGTCGTCCTTCTTTAGCAGATCTTCGTCACCTATTTCGGTAACTTCAGACACTGAAGGATCTGGCTTCTATCTTGAGGAATATTTCATTGAAGTGAGACCATATTCTCCAGAATCTTTTGTGTCAGAGAGTGAATTCATAGAAGCAGCTGAAGGAGGTTTGATAAAATTTAGACCCCTGTCACCAGAATCGGTAACTTCAGGAGATGGTTATACCTTCCTTGAGTTCTTGTTTGCAGAATGTAGACCATCTTCACCTGAATCTGTAACATCATTTGATGAGTACAGGCCTCTCTCTCCAGACTCTCCTATTCCTGATTTCAGATCACATTGTTGTGATTATTATTTGCTATTCACAGAAGATAGATCTTCGTCACCACAATCAGTCACCTCAGACGTTGAATTCTCTGGATTTAGCCTTGAGGAATTGATTGCTGAGGACAGAGCAGATTCTCCTGAATCAATATATTCAGACGGGGAATTTCTGGATCAATTGGAAGCAGAACTTGTTCAAGTTTTGCATGAATCAGCTTCTCCATTTTCTGATTCTCTCCCTCACTCTATTCAATCTGAAACATATATCAACAAATTCATCTCACCTGCCTTAGTCCAGTTTGAATCTGAGCACAGAGAAACAAAAACAGACATATTGTCTACCACAACAATGGTAACACAAGACTCTGTTGAGGCTAAAACCGCGTTACCAGTTGCAGCTAAAACAGCATTTATACAGCTTGACTTAAGTGATGAGAAATGTTTGTCGTTGTTACCAGCTGCTGTAATGATGCCAGTTAAGCAGGAGCCATGTAATTATCTTGATGAGGTAGATAAAGACAGTATGAAACACCAAGATACATCTGAAGTCAACCCTTTATCTCCTGAGTCAGTCTTTTCAGAAAGTGGTTCACAGTTCAGACCTGGAAATTGTGATTATTTCTTGTTGTATAATGGGAGTATTTCTCCGATACCTGAATCTGTAACAACATTTGAAGATCATAGACCTCTTTCTCCTGACTCACCTAATACACAATTCAGACCTGGACATTGTGATTATTATTTGTTGTACGATGTGTGTAGGTCTACATCACATTTGTCTGTAACTTCAGACCTTGAATATCTTGGATTGTACAGAGCTGATGTCCCTTCAGATAGTGAATTTACAGTGACAGATCAAAGTAGCCTATCTGAGTATAGACCACTCTCACCAGAATCAATGACTTCAAAAGGGGACTTTACCTTGCTTGAGCTCTTGTTAACCGAGTCTAGATCATCCTCTCCAGAGTCTGTTGCATCATTTGATGAGTACAGGCCCCTCTCTCCTGACTCTCCAGTTCCTCACTTCATGCCTCAATGTTGCGATTGTTATTTGTCATTCACTGGAAGTAGATGTTCATCACCAGAATCAGTAGCTTCAGATATTGAATTCTCTGAATTCTGTCTTGAGGAACTGTTTGCTGAAGACAGAGCAGATTCACCTGAATCATTTATATCAGAGAGTGAATTTGTTGAGTCAGTTGAAAGAGGTCTAATGAAACTCAGACCCTTATCACCAGAATCAGTAACTTCAGAAGGTGATTATACCTCCGTTGAGTTCTTGGTTGATGAGTCTAGACCATCTTCACCTGATTCTATCACTTCAAATTATGAATATCGAGCTCTATCTCCTGATTCCCCAATCCCACAATTTAGACCCACAGTAATTGAGTCGTCAGTGTCGTCCTTCTTTAGCAGATCTTCGTCACCTATTTCAGTAACTTCAGACACTGAAGTATCTGGCTTCTATCTTGAGGATTTTTTCAATGAAGAGAGAACATATTCTCCAGAATCGTTTGTGTTAGAGGGTGAATTCCTAGAAGCAGCTGAAGGAGATTTGATCAAATTCAGACCCCTGTCACCAGAATCAATAACTTCAGGAGATGGTTATACCTTCCTTGACCTCTTGTTTACAGAGTCTAGACCATCTTCACCTGAATCTATAACATCGTTAAATGAGTACAGGTCTCTTTCTCCTGACTCTCCTATTGCTGATTTCAGATCACATTGTTGTGATTATTATTTGCTATTCACAGAAGATAGATCTTCGTCACCACAATCAGTCACCTCAGACGTTGAATTCTCTGGATTTAGCCTTGAGGAATTGATTGCTGAGGACAGAGCAGATTTCCCTGAATCGATATATTCAGACAGTGAATTTCTGGATCAATTCGAAGCAGAACTTGTTCCTCCAGTCTTGCATGAATCAGCTTCTCCAGTTTCTGATTCTCTCCCTCATTCTATTCAATCTGAAACATCAATTAACAAATTAATCTCACCTGCATTAGTCCAGTCTAAATCTGTGCACAGAGAAACCAAAACAGACATATTATCTTCCACCACAATTGCAATAGAAGACTCTGTTGTTGCTAAAACCACATTGCCAGTTGCAGCTAAAACAGCATTTATACAGCTTGACTTGAGTGATCAGAAAGGTTGGTCAGTATTGCCAGCTGCTCTAATGATGCCATTAAAGCAAGAGCCAGCTAATTCTCTTGATGAGGTAGATGAAGACAATTTGAAACACCAAGATCAATCTGAAGTCAAACCTTTATCTCCTGAGTCAGTCTTGTCAGAAAGTGGTTCACAATTCAGACCTGGACATTGTGATTATTATTTGTTGTACGATGGGAGTATTTCTCCGATACCTGAATCTGTAACAACATTTGAAGATCATACACCTCTTTCTCCTGACTCACCTAATACACAATTCAGACCTGGACATTGTGATTATTATTTGTTGTACGATGTGTGTAGGTCTACATCACTTTTGTCTGTAACTTCAAACCTTGAATATCGTGGATTGTACAGACTAGATTTCCCTTCAGATAGTGAATGTACAGTGACAGATCAAAGTAGCCTATCTGAGTATAGACCACTCTCACCAGAATCAATAACTTCAGACGGGGACTTTAACTTCCTTGAGCTCTTGTTTTCAGAGTCTAGATCATCCTCTGCACAGTCTGTTGCATCATTTGATGAGTACAGGCTCCTCTCTCCTGACTCTCCAGTTCCTCACTTCATGCATCAATATTGCAATTGTTATTTATCTTTCACTGGAAGTAGATGTTCATCACCAGAATCAGTAGCTTCAGATATTGAATTCTCTGAGTTCTGTCTTGAGGAACTGTTTGCTGAAGACAGAGCAGATTCACCTGAATCATTTATATCAGAGAGTGAATTTGTTGAGTCAGTTGAAAGAGGTCTAATGAAACTCAGACCCTTGTCACCAGAATCAGTAACTTCAGAAGGTGATTATACCTCCGTTGAGGTCTTGGTTGATGAGTCTAGACCATCTTCACCTGATTCTATCACTTCAAATGATGAATATCGAGCTCTATCTCCTGATTCCCCAATCCCACAATTTAGACCCACAGTAATTGAGTCGTCAGTGTCGTCCTTCTTTAGCAGATCTTCGTCACCTATTTCAGTAACTTCAGACACTGAAGGATCTGGCTTCTATCTTGAGGAATATTTCATTGAAGTGAGACCATATTCTCCAGAATCTTTTGTGTCAGAGAGTGAATTCGTAGAAGCAGCTGAAGGAGGTTTGATAAAATTTAGACCCCTGTCACCAGAATCGGTAACTTCAGGAGATGGTTATACCTTCCTTGAGTTCTTGTTTGCAGAATGTAGACCATCTTCACCTGAATCTGTAACATCATTTGATGAGTACAGGCCTCTCTCTCCAGACTCTCCTATTCCTGATTTCAGATCACATTGTTGTGATTATTATTTGCTATTCACAGAAGATAGATCTTCGTCACCACAATCAGTCACCTCAGACGTTGAATTCTCTGGATTTAGCCTTGAGGAATTGATTGCTGAGGACAGAGCAGATTCTCCTGAATCAATATATTCAGACGGGGAATTTCTGGATCAATTGGAAGCAGAACTTGTTCAAGTTTTGCATGAATCAGCTTCTCCATTTTCTGATTCTCTCCCTCACTCTATTCAATCTGAAACATATATCAACAAATTCATCTCACCTGCCTTAGTCCAGTTTGAATCTGAGCACAGAGAAACAAAAACAGACATATTGTCTACCACAACAATGGTAACACAAGACTCTGTTGAGGCTAAAACCGCGTTACCAGTTGCAGCTAAAACAGCATTTATACAGCTTGACTTAAGTGATGAGAAATGTTTGTCGTTGTTACCAGCTGCTGTAATGATGCCAGTTAAGCAGGAGCCATGTAATTATCTTGATGAGGTAGATAAAGACAGTTTGAAACACCAAGATACATCTGAAGTCAACCCTTTATCTCCTGAGTCAGTCTTTTCAGAAAGTGGTTCACAGTTCAGACCTGGAAATTGTGATTATTTCTTGTTGTATAATGGGAGTATTTCTCCGATACCTGAATCTGTAACAACATTTGAAGATCATAGACCTCTTTCTCCTGACTCACCTAATACACAATTCAGACCTGGACATTGTGATTATTATTTGTTGTACGATGTGATTAGGACTACATCACATTTGTCTGTAACTTCAGACCTTGAATATCTTGGATTGTACAGAGCTGATGTCCCTTCAGATAGTGAATTTACAGTGACAGATCAAAGTAGCCTATCTGAGTATAGACCACTCTCACCAGAATCAATGACTTCAAAAGGGGACTTTACCTTGCTTGAGCTCTTGTTAACCGAGTCTAGATCATCCTCTCCAGAGTCTGTTGCATCATTTGATGAGTACAGGCCCCTCTCTCCTGACTCTCCAGTTCCTCACTTCATGCCTCAATGTTGCGATTGTTATTTGTCATTCACTGGAAGTAGATGTTCATCACCAGAATCAGTAGCTTCAGATATTGAATTCTCTGAGTTCTGTCTTGAGGAACTGTTTGCTGAAGACAGAGCAGATTCACCTGAATCATTTATATCAGAGAGTGAATTTGTTGAGTCAGTTGAAAGAGGTCTAATGAAACTCAGACCCTTATCACCAGAATCAGTAACTTCAGAAGGTGATTATACCTCCGTTGAGTTCTTGGTTGATGAGTCTAGACCATCTTCACCTGATTCTATCACTTCAAATGATGAATATCGAGCTCTATCTCCTGATTCCCCAATCCCACAATTTAGACCCACAGTAATTGAGTCGTCAGTGTCGTCCTTCTTTAGCAGATCTTCGTCACCTATTTCAGTAACTTCAGACACTGAAGTATCTGGCTTCTATCTTGAGGAATTTTTCAATGAAGAGAGAACATATTCTCCAGAATCGTTTGTGTTAGAGGGTGAATTCCTAGAAGCAGCTGAAGGAGATTTGATCAAATTCAGACCCCTGTCACCAGAATCAATAACTTCAGGAGATGGTTATACCTTCCTTGACCTCTTGTTTACAGAGTCTAGACCATCTTCACCTGAATCTATAACATCGTTAAATGAGTACAGGTCTCTTTCTCCTGACTCTCCTATTGCTGATTTCAGATCACATTGTTGTGATTATTATTTGCTATTCACAGAAGATAGATCTTCGTCACTACAATCAGTCACCTCAGACGTTGAATTCTCTGGATTTAGCCTTGAGGAATTGATTGCTGAGGACAGAGCAGATTTCCCTGAATCGATATATTCAGACAGTGAATTTCTGGATCAATTCGAAGCAGAACTTGTTCCTCCAGTCTTGCATGAATCAGCTTCTCCAGTTTCTGATTCTCTCCCTCACTCTATTCAATCTGAAACATCAATTAACAAATTAATCTCACCTGCATTAGTCCAGTCTAAATCTGTGCACAGAGAAACCAAAACAGACATATTATCTTCCACCACAATTGCAATAGAAGACTCTGTTGTTGCTAAAACCACATTGCCAGTTGCAGCTAAAACAGCATTTATACAGCTTGACTTGAGTGATCAGAAAGGTTGGTCAGTATTGCCAGCTGCTCTAATGATGCCATTAAAGCAAGAGCCAGCTAATTCTCTTGATGAGGTAGATGAAGACAATTTGAAACACCAAGATCAATCTGAAGTCAAACCTTTATCTCCTGAGTCAGTCTTGTCAGAAAGTGGTTCACAATTCAGACCTGGACATTGTGATTATTATTTGTTGTACGATGGGAGTATTTCTCCGATACCTGAATCTGTAACAACATTTGAAGATCATACACCTCTTTCTCCTGACTCACCTAATACACAATTCAGACCTGGACATTGTGATTATTATTTGTTGTACGATGTGTGTAGGTCTACATCACTTTTGTCTGTAACTTCAAACCTTGAATATCGTGGATTGTACAGACTAGATTTCCCTTCAGATAGTGAATGTACAGTGACAGATCAAAGTAGCCTATCTGAGTATAGACCACTCTCACCAGAATCAATAACTTCAGACGGGGACTTTAACTTCCTTGAGCTCTTGTTTTCAGAGTCTAGATCATCCTCTGCACAGTCTGTTGCATCATTTGATGAGTACAGGCTCCTCTCTCCTGACTCTCCAGTTCCTCACTTCATGCATCAATATTGCAATTGTTATTTATCTTTCACTGGAAGTAGATGTTCATCACCAGAATCAGTAGCTTCAGATATTGAATTCTCTGAGTTCTGTCTTGAGGAACTGTTTGCTGAAGACAGAGCAGATTCACCTGAATCATTTATATCAGAGAGTGAATTTGTTGAGTCAGTTGAAAGAGGTCTAATGAAACTCAGACCCTTGTCACCAGAATCAGTAACTTCAGAAGGTGATTATACCTCCGTTGAGGTCTTGGTTGATGAGTCTAGACCATCTTCACCTGATTCTATCACTTCAAATGATGAATATCGAGCTCTATCTCCTGATTCCCCAATCCCACAATTTAGACCCACAGTAATTGAGTCGTCAGTGTCGTCCTTCTTTAGCAGATCTTCGTCACCTATTTCAGTAACTTCAGACACTGAAGGATCTGGCTTCTATCTTGAGGAATATTTCATTGAAGTGAGACCATATTCTCCAGAATCTTTTGTGTCAGAGAGTGAATTCGTAGAAGCAGCTGAAGGAGGTTTGATAAAATTTAGACCCCTGTCACCAGAATCGGTAACTTCAGGAGATGGTTATACCTTCCTTGAGTTCTTGTTTGCAGAATGTAGACCATCTTCACCTGAATCTGTAACATCATTTGATGAGTACAGGCCTCTCTCTCCAGACTCTCCTATTCCTGATTTCAGATCACATTGTTGTGATTATTATTTGCTATTCACAGAAGATAGATCTTCGTCACCACAATCAGTCACCTCAGACGTTGAATTCTCTGGATTTAGCCTTGAGGAATTGATTGCTGAGGACAGAGCAGATTCTCCTGAATCAATATATTCAGACGGGGAATTTCTGGATCAATTGGAAGCAGAACTTGTTCAAGTTTTTCATGAATCAGCTTCTCCATTTTCTGATTCTCTCCCTCACTCTATTCAATCTGAAACATATATCAACACATTCATCTCACCTGCCTTAGTCCAGTTTGAATCTGAGCACAGAGAAAGAAAAACAGACATATTGTCTACCACAACAATGGCAACACAAGACTCTGTTGAGGCTAAAACCGCGTTACCAGTTGCAGCTAAAACAGCATTCATACAGCTTGACTTAAGTGATGAGAAATGTTTGTTGTTGTTACCAGCTGCTGTAATGATGCCAGTTAAGCAGGAGCCAGGTAATTATCTTGATGAGGTAGATGAAGACAATTTGAAACACCAAGATAAATCTGAAGTCAAACCTTTATCTCCTGAGTCAGTCTTGTCAGAAAGTGGTTCACAATTCAGACCTGGACATTGTGATTATTATTTGTTGTACGATGGGAGTATTTCTCCGATACCTGAATCTGTAACAACATTTGAAGATCATACACCTCTTTCTCCTGACTCACCTAATACACAATTCAGACCTGGACATTGTGATTATTATTTGTTGTACGATGTGTGTCGGTCTACATCACCTTTGTCTGTACCTTCATATCTTGAATATTGTGGTTTGCACAGACTAGATTTCCCTTCAGATAGTGAATTTACAGTGACAGATCAAAGTAGCCTATCTGAGTATAGACCACTCTCACCAGAATCAATAACTTCAGACGGGGACTTTAACTTCCTTGAGCTCTTGTTTTCAGAGTTTAGATCATCCTCTGCACAGTCTGTTGCATCATTTGATGAGTACAGGCTCCTCTCTCCTGACTCTCCAGTTCCTCACTTCATGCCTCAATGTTGCGATTGTTATTTGTCTTTCACTGGAAGTAGATGTTCATCACCAGAATCAGTAGCTTCAAATATTGAATTCTCTGAGTTCTGTCTTGAGGAACTGTTTGCTGAAGACAGAGCAGATTCACCTGAATCATTTATATCAGAGAGTGAATTTGTTGAGTCAGTTGAAAGAGGTCTAATGAAACTCAGACCCTTGTCACCAGAATCAGTAACTTCAGAAGGTGATTATACCTCCGTTGAGTTCTTGGTTGATGAGTCTAGACCATCTTCACCTGATTCTATCACTTCAAATGATGAATATCGAGCTCTATCTCCTGATTCCCCAATCCCACAATTTAGACCCACAGTAATTGAGTCGTCAGTGTCGTCATTCTTTAGCAGATCTTCGTCACCTATTTCAGTAACTTCAGACACTGAAGGATCTGGCTTCTATCTTGAGGATTTTGTCAATGAAGAGAGGCCATATTCTCCAGAATCTTTTGTGTCAGAGAGTGAATTCGTAGAAGCAGCTGAAGGAGGTTTGATAAAATTCAGACCCCTGTCACCAGAATCAGTAACTTCAGAAGATGGTTATACCTTCCTTGAGCTCTTGTTTGCAGAGTCTAGACCATCTTCACCTGAATCTATAACATCGTTAAATGAGTACAGGTCTCTTTCTCCTGACTCTCCTATTGCTGATTTCAGATCACATTGTTGTGATTATTATTTGCTATTCACAGAAGATAGATCTTCGTCACCACAATCAGTCACCTCAGACGTTGAATTCTCTGGATTTAGCCTTGAGGAATTGATTGCTGAGGACAGAGCAGATTCTCCTGAATCAATATATTCAGACAGGGAATTTCTGGATCAATTGGAAGCAGAACTTGTTCAAGTTTTGCATGAATCAGCTTCTCCATTTTCTGATTCTCTCCCTCACTCTATTCAATCTGAAACATATATCAACAAATTCATCTCACCTGCCTTAGTCCAGTTTGAATCTGAGCACAGAGAAAGAAAAACAGACATATTGTCTACCACAACAATGGCAACACAAGACTCTGTTGAGGCTAAAACCGCGTTACCAGTTGCAGCTAAAACAGCATTCATACAGCTTGACTTAAGTGATGAGAAATGTTTGTCGTTGTTACCAGCTGCTGTAATGATGCCAGTTAAGCAGGAGCCAGGTAATTATCTTGATGAGGTAGATGAAGACAATTTGAAACACCAAGATAAATCTGAAGTCAAACCTTTATCTCCTGAGTCAGTCTTGTCAGAAAGTGGTTCACAATTCAGACCTGGACATTGTGATTATTATTTGTTGTACGATGGGAGTATTTCTCCGATACCTGAATCTGTAACAACATTTGAAGATCATACACCTCTTTCTCCTGACTCACCTAATACACAATTCAGACCTGGACATTGTGATTATTATTTGTTGTACGATGTGTGTCGGTCTACATCACCTTTGTCTGTACCTTCATATCTTGAATATTGTGGTTTGCACAGACTAGATTTCCCTTCAGATAGTGAATTTACAGTGACAGATCAAAGTAGCCTATCTGAGTATAGACCACTCTCACCAGAATCAATAACTTCAGACGGGGACTTTAACTTCCTTGAGCTCTTGTTTTCAGAGTTTAGATCATCCTCTGCACAGTCTGTTGCATCATTTGATGAGTACAGGCTCCTCTCTCCTGACTCTCCAGTTCCTCACTTCATGCCTCAATGTTGCGATTGTTATTTGTCTTTCACTGGAAGTAGATGTTCATCACCAGAATCAGTAGCTTCAAATATTGAATTCTCTGAGTTCTGTCTTGAGGAACTGTTTGCTGAAGACAGAGCAGATTCACCTGAATCATTTATATCAGAGAGTGAATTTGTTGAGTCAGTTGAAAGAGGTCTAATGAAACTCAGACCCTTGTCACCAGAATCAGTAACTTCAGAAGGTGATTATACCTCCGTTGAGTTCTTGGTTGATGAGTCTAGACCATCTTCACCTGATTCTATCACTTCAAATGATGAATATCGAGCTCTATCTCCTGATTCCCCAATCCCACAATTTAGACCCACAGTAATTGAATCGTCAGTGTCGTCATTCTTTAGCAGATCTTCGTCACCTATTTCAGTAACTTCAGACACTGAAGGATCTGGCTTCTATCTTGAGGATTTTGTCAATGAAGAGAGGCCATATTCTCCAGAATCTTTTGTGTCAGAGAGTGAATTCGTAGAAGCAGCTGAAGGAGGTTTGATAAAATTCAGACCCCTGTCACCAGAATCAGTAACTTCAGAAGATGGTTATACCTTCCTTGAGCTCTTGTTTACAGAGTCTAGACCATCTTCACCTGAATCTATAACATCGTTAAATGAGTACAGGTCTCTTTCTCCTGACTCTCCTATTGCTGATTTCAGATCACATTGTTGTGATTATTATTTGCTATTCACAGAAGATAGTTCTTCGTCACCACAATCAGTCACCTCAGACGTTGAATTCTCTGGATTTAGCCTTGAGGAATTGATTGCTGAGGACAGAGCAGATTCTTCTGAATCAATATATTCAGACGGGGAATTTCTGGATCAGTTGGAAGCAGAACTTGTTCCTCCAGTCTTGCATGAATCAGCTTCTCCAGTTTCTGATTCTCTCCCTCACTCTATTCAATCTGAAACATCTATTAACAAATTAATCTCACCTGCCTTAGTCCAGTCTAAATCTGTGCACAGATATACCAAAACAGACATATTATCTTCCACCACAATTGCAATAGAAGACTCTGTTGTTGCTAAAACCACATTGCCAGTTGCAGCTAAAACAGCATTTATACAGCTTGACTTGAGTGATGAGAAATGTTTGTCATTGTTACCAGCTGCTGTAATGATGCCAGTAAAGCAAGAGCCAGCTAATTATCTTGATGAGGGAGATAAAGACAGTATGAAACACCAAGATACATCTGAAGTCAAAGCTTTATATCCTCAGTCAGTCTTGTCAGAAAGTGGTTCACAATTCAGACATGGACATTGTGATTATTACTTGTTGTACAATGGGAGTATTTCTCCGATTCCTGAATCTGTAACAACATTTGAAGATCATAGACCTCTTTCTCCTGACTCACCTAATACACAATTCAGACCTGGACATTGTGATTATTATTTGTTGTACGATGTGTGTAGGTCTACATCACCTTTGTCTGTACCTTCATATCTTGAATATTGTGGTTTGCACAGACTAGATTTCCCTTCAGATAGTGAATTTACAGTGACAGATCAAAGTAGCCTATCTGAGTATAGACCACTCTCACCAGAATCAATGACTTCAGACGGGGACTTTAACTTACTTGAGCTCTTGTTTTCAGAGTCTAGATCATCCTCTGCACAGTCTGTTGCATCATTTGATGAGTACAGGCTCCTCTCTCCTGACTCTCCAGTTCCTCACTTCATGCCTCAATGTTGCGATTGTTATTTGTCTTTCACTGGAAGTAGATGTTCATCACCAGAATCAGTAGCTTCAAATATTGAATTCTCTGAGTTCTGTCTTGAGGAACTGTTTGCTGAAGACAGAGCAGATTCACCTGAATCATTTATATCAGAGAGTGAATTTGTTGAGTCAGTTGAAAGAGGTCTAATGAAACTCAGACCCTTGTCACCAGAATCAGTAACTTCAGAAGGTGATTATACCTCCGTTGAGTTCTTGGTTGATGAGTCTAGACCATCTTCACCTGATTCTATCACTTCAAAAGACGAATATCAAGCTCTATCTCCTGATTCCCCAATCCCACAATTTAGACCCACAATAATTGAGTCGTCAGTGTCATTGTTTAGAAGATCTTCGTCACCTATTTCAGTAACTTCAGACATTGAAGGATCTGGCTTCTATCTTGAGGATTTTGTCAATGAAGAGAGGCCATATTCTCCAGAATCTTTTGTGTCAGAGAGTGAATTCGTAGAAGCAGCTGAAGGAGGTTTGATAAAATTCAGACCCCTGTCACCAGAATCAGTAACTTCAGAAGATGGTTATACCTTCCTTGAGCTCTTGTTTACAGAGTCTAGACCATCTTCACCTGAATCTATAACATCGTTAAATGAGTACAGGTCTCTTTCTCCTGACTCTCCTATTGCTGATTTCAGATCACATTGTTGTGATTATTATTTGCTATTCACAGAAGATAGATCTTCGTCACCACAATCAGTCACCTCAGACGTTGAATTCTCTGGATTTAGCCTTGAGGAATTGATTGCTGAGGACAGAGCAGATTCTCCTGAATCAATATATTCAGACGGGGAATTTCTGGATCAATTGGAAGCAGAACTTGTTCAAGTTTTGCATGAATCAGCTTCTCCATTTTCTGATTCTCTCCCTCACTCTATTCAATCTGAAACATATATCAACAAATCCATCTCACCTGCCTTAGTCCAGTTTGAATCTGAGCACAGAGAAAGAAAAACAGACATATTGTCTACCACAACAATGGCAACACAAGACTCTGTTGAGGCTAAAACCGCGTTACCAGTTGCAGCTAAAACAGCATTTATACAGCTTGACTTAAGTGATGAGAAATGTTTGTCGTTGTTACCAGCTGCTGTAATGATGCCAGTTAAGCAGGAGCCAGGTAATTATCTTGATGAGGTAGATGAAGACAATTTGAAACACCAAGATAAATCTGAAGTCAAACCTTTATCTCCTGAGTCAGTCTTGTCAGAAAGTGGTTCACAATTCAGACCTGGACATTGTGATTATTATTTGTTGTACGATGGGAGTATTTCTCCGATACCTGAATCTGTAACAACATTTGAAGATCATACACCTCTTTCTCCTGACTCACCTAATACACAATTCAGACCTGGACATTGTGATTATTATTTGTTGTACGATGTGTGTCGGTCTACATCACCTTTGTCTGTACCTTCATATCTTGAATATTGTGGTTTGCACAGACTAGATTTCCCTTCAGATAGTGAATTTACAGTGACAGATCAAAGTAGCCTATCTGAGTATAGACCACTCTCACCAGAATCAATAACTTCAGACGGGGACTTTAACTTCCTTGAGCTCTTGTTTTCAGAGTCTAGATCATCCTCTGCACAGTCTGTTGCATCATTTGATGAGTACAGGCTCCTCTCTCCTGACTCTCCAGTTCCTCACTTCATGCCTCAATGTTGCGATTGTTATTTGTCTTTCACTGGAAGTAGATGTTCATCACCAGAATCAGTAGCTTCAAATATTGAATTCTCTGAGTTCTGTCTTGAGGAACTGTTTGCTGAAGACAGAGCAGATTCACCTGAATCATTTATATCAGAGAGTGAATTTGTTGAGTCAGTTGAAAGAGGTCTAATGAAACTCAGACCCTTGTCACCAGAATCAGTAACTTCAGAAGGTGATTATACCTCCGTTGAGTTCTTGGTTGATGAGTCTAGACCATCTTCACCTGATTCTATCACTTCAAAAGACGAATATCAAGCTCTATCTCCTGATTCCCCAATCCCACAATTTAGACCCACAATAATTGAGTCGTCAGTGTCATTGTTTAGAAGATCTTCGTCACCTATTTCAGTAACTTCAGACATTGAAGGATCTGGCTTCTATCTTGAGGATTTTGTCAATGAAGAGAGGCCATATTCTCCAGAATCTTTTGTGTCAGAGAGTGAATTCGTAGAAGCAGCTGAAGGAGGTTTGATAAAATTCAGACCCCTGTCACCAGAATCAGTAACTTCAGAAGATGGTTATACCTTCCTTGAGCTCTTGTTTACAGAGTCTAGACCATCTTCACCTGAATCTATAACATCGTTAAATGAGTACAGGTCTCTTTCTCCTGACTCTCCTATTGCTGATTTCAGATCACATTGTTGTGATTATTATTTGCTATTCACAGAAGATAGATCTTCGTCACCACAATCAGTCACCTCAGACGTTGAATTCTCTGGATTTAGCCTTGAGGAATTGATTGCTGAGGACAGAGCAGATTCTCCTGAATCAATATATTCAGACGGGGAATTTCTGGATCAATTGGAAGCAGAACTTGTTCAAGTTTTGCATGAATCAGCTTCTCCATTTTCTGATTCTCTCCCTCACTCTATTCAATCTGAAACATATATCAACAAATCCATCTCACCTGCCTTAGTCCAGTTTGAATCTGAGCACAGAGAAAGAAAAACAGACATATTGTCTACCACAACAATGGCAACACAAGACTCTGTTGAGGCTAAAACCGCGTTACCAGTTGCAGCTAAAACAGCATTTATACAGCTTGACTTAAGTGATGAGAAATGTTTGTCGTTGTTACCAGCTGCTGTAATGATGCCAGTTAAGCAGGAGCCAGGTAATTATCTTGATGAGGTAGATGAAGACAATTTGAAACACCAAGATAAATCTGAAGTCAAACCTTTATCTCCTGAGTCAGTCTTGTCAGAAAGTGGTTCACAATTCAGACCTGGACATTGTGATTATTATTTGTTGTACGATGGGAGTATTTCTCCGATACCTGAATCTGTAACAACATTTGAAGATCATACACCTCTTTCTCCTGACTCACCTAATACACAATTCAGACCTGGACATTGTGATTATTATTTGTTGTACGATGTGTGTCGGTCTACATCACCTTTGTCTGTACCTTCATATCTTGAATATTGTGGTTTGCACAGACTAGATTTCCCTTCAGATAGTGAATTTACAGTGACAGATCAAAGTAGCCTATCTGAGTATAGACCACTCTCACCAGAATCAATAACTTCAGACGGGGACTTTAACTTCCTTGAGCTCTTGTTTTCAGAGTTTAGATCATCATCTGCACAGTCTGTTGCATCATTTGATGAGTACAGGCTCCTCTCCCCTGACTCTCCAGTTCCTCACTTCATGCCTCAATGTTGCGATTGTTATTTGTCTTTCACTGGAAGTAGATGTTCATCACCAGAATCAGTAGCTTCAAATATTGAATTCTCTGAGTTCTGTCTTGAGGAACTGTTTGCTGAAGACAGAGCAGATTCACCTGAATCATTTATATCAGAGAGTGAATTTGTTGAGTCAGTTGAAAGAGGTCTAATGAAACTCAGACCCTTGTCACCAGAATCAGTAACTTCAGAAGGTGATTATACCTCCGTTGAGTTCTTGGTTGATGAGTCTAGACCATCTTCACCTGATTCTATCACTTCAAATGATGAATATCGAGCTCTATCTCCTGATTCCCCAATCCCACAATTTAGACCCACAGTAATTGAGTCGTCAGTGTCGTCATTCTTTAGCAGATCTTCGTCACCTATTTCAGTAACTTCAGACACTGAAGGATCTGGCTTCTATCTTGAGGAATTTTTCAATGAAGAGAGACCATATTCTCCAGAATCGTTTGTGTTAGAGGGTGAATTCCTAGAAGCAGCTGAAGGAGATTTGATCAAATTCAGACCCCTGTCACCAGAATCAATAACTTCAGGAGATGGTTATACCTTCCTTGACCTCTTGTTTACAGAGTCTAGACCATCTTCACCTGAATCTATAACATCGTTAAATGAGTACAGGTATCTTTCTCCTGACTCTCCTATTGCTGATTTCAGATCACATTGTTGTGATTATTATTTGCTACTCACAGAAGATAGATCTTCGTCACCACAATCAGTCACCTCAGACATTGAATTCTCTGGATTTAGCCTTGAGGAATTGATTGCTGAGGACAGAGCAGATTCTCCTGAATCGATATATTCAGACGGGGAATTTCTGGATCAATTGGAAGCAGAACTTGTTCAAGTTTTGCATGAATCAGCTTCTCCATTTTCTGATTCTCTCCCTCACTCTATTCAATCTGAAACATATATCAACAAATTCATCTCACCTGCCTTAGTCCAGTTTGAATCTGAGCACAGAGAAAGAAAAACAGACATATTGTCTACCACAACAATGGCAACACAAGACTCTGTTGAGGCTAAAACCCCGTTACCAGTTGCAGCTAAAACAGCATTTATACAGCTTGACTTAAGTGATGAGAAATGTTTGTCGTTGTTACCAGCTGCTGTAATGATGCCAGTTAAGCAGGAGCCAGGTAATTATCTTGATGAGGTAGATGAAGACAATTTGAAACACCAAGATAAATCTGAAGTCAAACCTTTATCTCCTGAGTCAGTCTTGTCAGAAAGTGGTTCACAATTCAGACCTGGACATTGTGATTATTATTTGTTGTACGATGGGAGTATTTCTCCGATACCTGAATCTGTAACAACATTTGAAGATCATACACCTCTTTCTCCTGACTCACCTAATACACAATTCAGACCTGGACATTGTGATTATTATTTGTTGTACGATGTGTGTCGGTCTACATCACCTTTGTCTGTACCTTCATATCTTGAATATTGTGGTTTGCACAGACTAGATTTCCCTTCAGATAGTGAATTTACAGTGACAGATCAAAGTAGCCTATCTGAGTATAGACCACTCTCACCAGAATCAATAACTTCAGACGGGGACTTTAACTTCCTTGAGCTCTTGTTTTCAGAGTTTAGTTCATCATCTGCACAGTCTGTTGCATCATTTGATGAGTACAGGCTCCTCTCCCCTGACTCTCCAGTTCCTCACTTCATGCCTCAATGTTGCGATTGTTATTTGTCTTTCACTGGAAGTAGATGTTCATCACCAGAATCAGTAGCTTCAAATATTGAATTCTCTGAGTTCTGTCTTGAGGAACTGTTTGCTGAAGACAGAGCAGATTCACCTGAATCATTTATATCAGAGAGTGAATTTGTTGAGTCAGTTGAAAGAGGTCTAATGAAACTCAGACCCTTGTCACCAGAATCAGTAACTTCAGAAGGTGATTATACCTCCGTTGAGTTCTTGGTTGATGAGTCTAGACCATCTTCACCTGATTCTATCACTTCAAATGATGAATATCGAGCTCTATCTCCTGATTCCCCAATCCCACAATTTAGACCCACAGTAATTGAGTCGTCAGTGTCGTCATTCTTTAGCAGATCTTCGTCACCTATTTCAGTAACTTCAGACACTGAAGGATCTGGCTTCTATCTTGAGGAATTTTTCAATGAAGAGAGACCATATTCTCCAGAATCGTTTGTGTTAGAGGGTGAATTCGTAGAAGCAGCTGAAGGAGATTTGATCAAATTCAGACCCCTGTCACCAGAATCAATAACTTCAGGAGATGGTTATACCTTCCTTGACCTCTTGTTTACAGAGTCTAGACCATCTTCACCTGAATCTATAACATCGTTAAATGAGTACAGGTATCTTTCTCCTGACTCTCCTATTGCTGATTTCAGATCACATTGTTGTGATTATTATTTGCTACTCACAGAAGATAGATCTTCGTCACCACAATCAGTCACCTCAGACATTGCATTCTCTGGATTTAGCCTTGAGGAATTGATTGCTGAGGACAGAGCAGATTCTCCTGAATCGATATATTCAGACAGTGAATTTCTGGATCAATTGGAAGCAGAACTTGTTCCTCCAGTCTTGCATGAATCAGCTTCTCCAGTTTCTGATTCTCTCCCTCACTCTATTCAATCTGAAACATCAATTAACAAATTAATCTCACCTGCATTAGTCCAGTCTAAATCTGTGCACAGAGAAACCAAAACAGACATATTATCTTCCACCACAATTGCAATAGAAGACTCTGTTGTTGCTAAAACCACATTGCCAGTTGCAGCTAAAACAGCATTTATACAGCTTGACTTGAGTGATCAGAAAGGTTGGTCAGTATTGCCAGCTGCTCTAATGATGCCATTAAAGCAGGAGCCAGCTAATTCTCTTGATGAGGTAGATGAAGACAATTTGAAACACCAAGATCAATCTGAAGTCAAACCTTTATCTCCTGAGTCAGTCTTGTCAGAAAGTGGTTCACAATTCAGACCTGGACATTGTGATTATTATTTGTTGTACGATGGGAGTATTTCTCCGATACCTGAATCTGTAACAACATTTGAAGATCATACACCTCTTTCTCCTGACTCACCTAATACACAATTCAGACCTGGACATTGTGATTATTATTTGTTGTACGATGTGTGTCGGTCTACATCACCTTTGTCTGTACCTTCATATCTTGAATATTGTGGTTTGCACAGACTAGATTTCCCTTCAGATAGTGAATTTACAGTGACAGATCAAAGTAGCCTATCTGAGTATAGACCACTCTCACCAGAATCAATAACTTCAGACGGGGACTTTAACTTCCTTGAGCTCTTGTTTTCAGAGTTTAGATCATCCTCTGCACAGTCTGTTGCATCATTTGATGAGTACAGGCTCCTCTCTCCTGACTCTCCAGTTCCTCACTTCATGCCTCAATGTTGCGATTGTTATTTGTCTTTCACTGGAAGTAGATGTTCATCACCAGAATCAGTAGCTTCAAATATTGAATTCTCTGAGTTCTGTCTTGAGGAACTGTTTGCTGAAGACAGAGCAGATTCACCTGAATCATTTATATCAGAGAGTGAATTTGTTGAGTCAGTTGAAAGAGGTCTAATGAAACTCAGACCCTTGTCACCAGAATCAGTAACTTCAGAAGGTGATTATACCTCCGTTGAGTTCTTGGTTGATGAGTCTAGACCATCTTCACCTGATTCTATCACTTCAAATGATGAATATCGAGCTCTAACTCCTGATTCCCCAATCCCACAATTTAGACCCACAGTAATTGAGTCGTCAGTGTCGTCATTCTTTAGCAGATCTTCGTCACCTATTTCAGTAACTTCAGACACTGAAGGATCTGGCTTCTATCTTGAGGAATTTTTCAATGAAGAGAGACCATATTCTCCAGAATCGTTTGTGTTAGAGGGTGAATTCCTAGAAGCAGCTGAAGGAGATTTGATCAAATTCAGACCCCTGTCACCAGAATCAATAACTTCAGGAGATGGTTATACCTTCCTTGACCTCTTGTTTACAGAGTCTAGACCATCTCCACCTGAATCTATAACATTGTCAAATGAGTACAGGCCTCTCTCTCCAGACTCTCCTATTCCTGATTTCAGATCACATTGTTGTGATTGTTATTTGTCTTTCACTGGAAGTAGGTGTTCATCACCAGAATCAGTCACCTCAGACATTGAATTCTCAGGACTGTACCCTAAGGAATTATTTACTGAGGACAGACCAGATTCACCTATTTCCATCTGTTCAGGGGGCGGTGATGATGAGGATGATGGTAGTTTTCCTAAAACATCACAGTGGGATAATGATGCAGGTTCTTTAGAAAATATCCCAACAGTCCATTGGGCCTTCATACCTCAGTTCATGGTGTCTAAAGCTGTACAAACAGGCTTATCACTAGACTCAGATGAATCTTCATCCCAACCAGTTCATGGACTCTCTGAGGTGCGGCCTTTGTCTCCAGAATATAGACTAGTTTACAGGGCAGTTCCCATCAAACTAATGTCCCATGCGTATGACCCAGCGAACAAAGGTGAAACCTACGATAGTAAGACTGGTGTTTTCGAACATTCGGGACAAAGATACAAGGTTAGACAGGTTCTTGACTGTCAGAGGGAACATTGCGTGGATTTCGGGCCTGTTCCATTTCATGAATCCAACCTTGGCATGCCTCGTGTCTTTGAAACCACAGCAGTTGAGTTGACAAAACAAGATATCTCCTCACTACAACACTCTGACATCACTGACCAGATAGTCACAGATACTTTGCATAAACCTCATTTGCTAATATCCCAGCCAGTAGAGACAGAAATCATAACCCCTTCCCCCGTCTTAGCTGAATGGGAGTTCACCCAGTTGTCGTCCCTTCCTGAGTACAGACCTCTTTCTCCTGAGTCACTCGGTTCAGACAGGGATGGAATCCTTTTCTATCTTGACCACTTATTTACTGACATGAGGCCATCTTCACCTGAATCTGTTGCGTCAGTGAATGAATACATGCCTCTCTCACCTGACTCTCCAGGTCCCCACTATAGACCTAGAATCCCAGATGTTTTCATGACTGCAGAGCGTAGATCTTCCCTCTGTTCTGTTGCGTCAGCCATTGAATTGTTTGGATTTTGTCTTGAGGAATCGTTTGCTGAGGACAGAGCCGATTCACCTGAATCAGTAACATCAGATATTGAATTCTCTGTGTTCTGTCTTGAGGAATCGTTTGCGGAGGACAGAGCAGATTCACCTGAATCAGTAACATCAGATATTGGATTCCCTGAGTTCTGTCTTGATGAATCGTTTGCTGAGGACAGAGCAGATTCACCTGAATCATTTATATCAGAAGGTGACTATGAACATGTAGACGAGACACTCACTAAATCCAGTCCTCTGCCACCTGAAGATGAGTACGCTCGTTCTTTCGTTCAGTACTGGCTTTCAGAGTTACAGCCGTCCTCTGCAGAACCCATGACATCACTAGATGAGTTAGATGCTGCAGAAACAAGCAAATTTACAGAAATGGAGGATTCTGAATCTCAGCCTGTTTATGAATTCTCTGAAGGAAATACATTGTCTCTAGAATATAGACTGGTTCATAAGGCAGTTCCCTCCACTCTAATGGCCCATACATTTGACCCGGCATACCAAGGTGAAACTTACTTGAACAAATCAGGTGTTTTTGAATATGCAAAAGACAGACAGGCTAGAGAGATAATGGAGCGTCTGCAGGACAAAGATACTGTCCTGGACAGGCCGGTCACACCAGAGTCAATAACATCAGAAGAGATTCAGTCTTTTTTGAATGATTGGTCTACTGAGTTAAGGCCAAACTCACCAGCCTCTGTTGCATCACTTGATGAGCATAGGCCTCTCTCTCCAGACTCTCCTATTCCCCAGTTCATACATCAATGTTGTGATAATTATGTGGAACTCCCTGGTGATAGGTCTTCGTCACCTCAGTCGGTAATGTCAGACGTTGAATACTGTGCTTTATTTCTCGGTGAACTGATTCCTGAACACAGACCGGATTCTCCTGATTCCTTTTTGGCTGATAGTGAATTCAGAGAGTCAATTGAACAGTTTTTTAGAATATTCAGAACCTTGACACCAGAATCAGTAACTTCAGAAGGTGGTTATACATTCCTTGAGCTCTTGTTTGTAGAGTCTAGACCATCTTCACCTGAATCTGTAACATCAGTTGATGAGTACAGGCCTCTCTCTCCTGACTCTCCAGTTCCCCAGTTCTTACATCAATATTGTGATTATTATGGGTTATTCCCTGCTGATAGGTCTTCATCACCTGAATCAGTAACATCAGAAATTGAATTCTCTGAGTTCTGTCTTGATGAATCATTTGCTGAGGACAGAGCAGATTCACCTGAATCATTTATATCAGAAGGTGAATATGAACATGTAGACGAGACACTCACTAAATCCAGTCTTCTGCCACCTGAAGATGAGTACGCTCGTTCTTTTGTTCAGTACTGGCTTTCAGAGTTACGGCCGTCCTCTGCAGAACCCATGACATCACTAGATGAGTTAGATGCTGCAGAAACAAGCTCATCTACAGAAATGGAGGATTCTGAATCCCACCCTATTTATGAATTCTCTGAAGGAAAAACATCAACTCCAGAATATAGACTAGTTTGTAAGGCAGTTCCCTCCACGCTAATGGCCCATACATATGACCCAGCGTACCAAGGTGACACTTATTTGAGTAAGACAGGTGTTTTTGAATATGCAGGAGACAGAAAGGTTAGAAAAGCCCTGGATCAACCGCATCGATCTGGTGAGGACTTGAGGCCAGTTAGTGTTGAAGAACCAGCCTCCCCTTGTCATTCTGCTACTCCAGCAGAGGAGGAGACGGTACAAGAGGGGTCCTTGCTAACAGTACCTCATTTCACTGACCAGACAGTCACAGAAACTTTGCACGAACCTCATTTGCCAATATCCCAGCCAGTAGAGACAGAAATCAGAACCTCTTCCCCCGTCCTAGCTGAACGGGAGTTCACCCAGTCATCGTCCCTTCCTGAGTACAAAACTCTTTCGGCTGAGTCACTCGGTTCAGACAGGGATGGAGTCCTTTTATATCTTAACCACTTCTTTACTGACATGAGGCCATCTTCACCGGAGTCTGTTGTGTCATTTGATGAGTACAGGCCCCTCTCTCCTGACTCTCCAGTTCCTCACTTCATGCCTCAATGTTGCCATTGTTATTTGGCTCCCACTGGTGATCGATCTTCGTCACCTCAATCAGAAACTTCAGATATTGAATTCTCTGAGGTATGTCTTGAGGAACTGTTTGCTGAAGACAGAGCAGATTCACCTGAATCATATATATCGGAAGATGGAATGAGATTAGTAGATGAGTCAGACAAAGATATGAGCCAAGACAGACCAATGACACCAGATTCAACATCGGGAGAGAGCCTGTCATTTGTAGAAGACTGGTTTTCAGAGTTAGCTTTAAAACCGTCCTCCCCTGAATCCGTTTCATCACAAGAGGACCTCTCTCCTGACTCACCTGTCCTCCAATATGGACCTGGTCTGTCTGTTGTTGCCGTGTCAACAGGAGAGAAGTGTTGGACACCTGAATCTGTGATATCAGACTGGGATGAGTTTGGTCTGGAGGACTTGTTCTGTGCGACCAGAGCCTGTTCTCCTGACTCCATCTGTTCCAATACAGATACTGTTTTAACTCAGGGTGACGGTCAACGTTCTCCTCCAACAGACCAGGTTTCCACTGAACATGAACCTGAAATGAGAGTTGAAAGAGCACGCTTAAAACAACCCCCGGAATTAATAGATGCCCCTTTTAGTTTAGTTTTCCCAGTTGTTTGCCAAACCCACCGAGCAGTGGAAGCGTTTTTTTGTAGGGCCTCCTCCCCAGACAGCCACAGAGCACCCGTAGAGGATGTAGATTTAGATGATGTAGAGACTCACAGACCTCACCAAGCATCCTCTCAGTCGAGTCACGTGCCATCTGACGAACACAATCTGGGATCTCCTGTTGCTGCTGTCAGGGCGGAGGAGGCAGTTCACAACAGACCTCAAGCAAGTCGTAAGTCAATCCAAAGAAAAGAACACAGTAATGTCCCTACGTTGAAAGGAAGTGAAGCGCAAACCAAGATTGACGAGACAAGCAAGCACCTGAAAAGAAAGCCGATGAGAAAAGCGGAAGACAGACGAGTTTCTGCGCCGTCGGTAAGACCACGCACGTTCTCCGTCAGCAGGGAATGCCGAGACGCTTTCTAAAAAACAAATAAGGCTGGAAGTGTGTAGTGCGTAGTTCGCATGCGTCGTGTAGGACCCTTAGGCTCAAGCTTTCACTAATGGGTTTTGACGCATAGCTGTAGGAGCTTGACACTCCTGCTGAGGCATGTTTGCATCAGCAATGCAGGAAGTGTCTCAGAAAGGCAACTAATGAACAGTAGTGAGACACGTTTAGTCTCAACACCATGGACTTCCTTCCTGTCACATGGTGTGTCCTCAAGCTAAAAATGGCTGACTAAATGTGACTTTATTCCCTTCTGTAGTGACCTACTTTTGACCAGAGATGTGCAGGCTAAAAGGTTCAAAGTAGTGCACTATGAAGGGAATAGAGTGCCATAGGGCCCTGGTTAAAAGTAGTGCACTACGAAGGGAATAGGGTGCCATAGGGCCCTGGTTAAAAGTAGTGCACTACGAAGGGAATAGGGTGCCATAGGGCCCTGGTTAAAAGTAGTGCACTACGAAGGGAATAGGGTGCCATAGGGCCCTGGTTAAAAGTAGTGCACTACGAAGGGAATAGGGTGCCATAGGGCCCTGGTTAAAAGTAGTGCACTACGAAGGGAATAGGGTATCATTTGGGACATATCCTCAGAGATGGGCTCGGATACTGCATGATGGTGCATTTATTCACACAGAAAAAACAACAGCAGTCATGTCTTACATTGAAAGATTTCCTTGGAGTTTAGTAGGGTTGACAGTTCATTGCTTTGGAGTTTAGTAGGGTTGACAGTTGATTGCCTTGGAGCTTAATCGGGTTAACAGTTGATTGCCTTGGAGCTTAGTAGGGCTGGCAGTTGATTGGCTTGACTGTGTCTTTCCTATTGTGGTATTCCTGCATTTCAGAGAATGTTGTCCTGGAGAGAAGGCTTTCGGAGAATTTATATAAGAAATGTACCCATCGCATTTCGATATAAGGAGTTGTATGTGTCAACAAGGTTGTGTCCTAATCAAATGAGGTACTGCTGAACTGCTTCTATGTGTTGTACTGCTACTAGAAGTACAGTACTTCTGAGTACATGCAGGTACTGCATGTACAGTGTGACAATACTATAGGTCTATTGGTTTTTGGCTCATCATTTTTGGTAATTTCATTAAGTCGTTGGAATGTTCATTTGAAATACATGATGTCATAATGGAACCTTGTTGCTGCATGTACATGTATTGTACCTTTTTTCATACTATAATTTCCTCAACAACATTAACCATTCATCATTGAGGTTGATCAATTCCAGTAACTTTACCAAAATGACCTAATCGTGGTTGGAGGATTCTTGGATGATTCTTAGAATTCTTCCAACCCCGGGGGTTCTGGAACACCTGGGCATTTTTAAGGGGAAAGTTACCGGAATTTTGAAACCCTACCTCCATCACAAACTCGTTTATAATTTTTTTCCCCCTCCATTCCATCATTCTCATCCAGGTTTCAGCAGGATCCACCATGGAGAATCTATCAGAACCCAAACACGTATTAGCTTTGGACCAGCCATCTACTAATAGACCTATCTCAAACAAAACACTCATGTCTGAAATCCAATCTGTAACTCCAGATCTACAGATTCCAAATGCCTTTGTTTTCAGTCCATTATCCCCTGAAATGACAATGCCCACTGAGAAGATGAGGGTATCGCAAGAAAGTCCAGAAAAACCATTGAATCTGAACAAGGATTCCTCTTCTTCTGAAACCAGTCCAGTGTTACCAGACCTTTTCAGCCACAACGCCAAAGACAGCCAAGGTGATGAAGCACAATCGTCAGCGAGCAATCTAGAAGCACCCCCGGAGTCAGGGGCACCCACCCAGCTTGATCAGCTGCTGTCGGAATTTGAAGAAATCAAACGGGCATTCCGACCAGAAACTCTAGAACCACTGGACTCACCTCTTTCGGAAACCAGCGAAGGGGGTCTTGAAGATCTACAACCTTATGTTGAGTTAGAGGAACTCTTGCCAGAATCCAACGCATATCCCACTGAGGGTGAGGAAGAGCTCTCTAGTCCAAGTCCCTCATCCCCTATTCAGATCACAAGGGAGCCGGCTGAAATAAGCGTATTGGCCTCAGTGCCGACCGATCTCTCCTTGTCCAATAAAACCGACCCAGAGGTATTTGGGGTGACCACAGATCTAATCGAGACCTTCCCAGAGCCTAGCCAAGTTACAGCTGATCCGGTTCAGTTGAGCCACTTGGAGTACGTGCAAACACACAGAGCAGAAAAATCAGATCTCACCGGTTCCATACCATTGGATAGCCCCACAGCTGCAACCAAATCCGCCGGAACACCGGAATCTCCAGAACCATGCCATAAAGTTCTAGAAAGGTCATCGGAATCAATTGTTCCGTCTCAAAAGTTCCAGCCACTCGAACACGAGGATGCTGCTGTATTTACCGAACCTTCAACTGTAGAAGAACATCGAATCCGTCTCCCACAGCAGGACCAGGCGACAGTCGGTGAAGAATATGACAACTCCAAAGACACATCAAGCATTCAAGCTGAAGTCAAAAAGGCATCTATTGAACAAAGCAAAGTATTGTGCGAATCTGGGGTATTAATCACTGAGCCCAGCCAATTGGTAGATGAAACATGCATGAGCACTACCCCAGAAGTTGTGTCACATTTAAGGGATAGCACTCCCCCTGAAACCCTTGAATACGATGAGCAGTCGCACCACTCGCTCTCTGACGTGACTCCACAGACTCCAGAGACCGTCACCGTCTCCAGGCACTTCAGCTTCGAGGAGTTGATCCCTTACCAGAGTCCTAGGTACCTCAACATGCTGTCTGAAGAGCTCAAGCCAAGTACCAGTGAGCAACCATCAGAGAATCCAGTCACCCCCGTAGAGGAAGAGTTCAGTCCTCCAGTCACCCCTGTTGAGGTAAAGTCCCATGTCTCCCAGCCCGGTCCAGTAGATCCCATGGCAGAGATGGTGTCAGCCCAGCCTGATCCAGTAGAACACAGGGCAGAGATGGTGTCAGCCCAGCCTGGTCCAGTAGAACACAGGGCAGAGATGGTATCAGCCCAACCTGTTCCAGAGGTTACAGCATCAGCCCATGATGAAGAGTTCTCCATGGAGTTCAGCCTCCCTCCTGAGTATGCTGAGGCATCCTCCTCTATCCACAAACCCAATCCTCCGGCCTACGCAGAAGTCATACGAGGCAGCACCACAATGTACTTATACGAAGACTCTGACCCGGAGACTTACTTTGACTGCAAACAGGGAGTCCCAGACTTCTCCGAGATGGAACCTGACGAACTGAAGAAGAGGGAAAGTTCAGGGGTTGGCCAAACCCAAGGACAAGCGTCCCATTCAGGAGCCCTGGGGAGAAAGTACCAGAAGCCGACGGCAATTCCGGTTTGCTCCGCAGTGCGCAAACACGAGCGTGGAGTCCTGCTGTCCTCAGGGAGTGAGGATTATGACGACGCACCTTATGATGACATCAAGGAAGAGAGCGAAGAGCTGGCCCAATCTCCCGGCACACACAGAGACGACTCGGCCTTTTACCAGGCTCCTCAGGAGCTTCCTCCTCTCAGATCAGCAGATGATGATGACTCCCTGGACAGGGTGAGATGACTGTTGAAAAAATCCTCCCGCCATTCTTACCCATCTCCTGCTCTGACCACCTAGCTCCTGCTCTAACCCCTTATCTCCTGCTCTAACCCCCTATCTCCTGCTCTTACCCCTTATATCCTTCTCGAACCCCTTATATCCTGCTCTAACCCTTATCTCCTGCTCTAACCCCTTATCTCCTGCTCTAACCCTTATCTCCTGCTCTAACCCCCTATATCCTGCTCTAACCCCCTATCTCCTGCTCTAACCCTTATCTCCTGCTCTAACCCCTTATCTCATGCTCTAACCCCTTATCTCCTGCTCTAACCCCCTTGTCTCCTAGCTCTAACCCCTTATCTCCTGCTCTAACCCTTATCTCCTGCTCTAACCCCTTATCTTCTGCTCTAACCCTCTATATCCTGCTCTAACCCCTTATCTCCTGCTCTAACCCCTTATCTCCTGCTATAATCCCTTATCTCCTGCTCTAACCCCCTATATCCTGTTCTAACCCATTATCTCCTGCTCTAACCCTCTATATCCTGCTCTAACCCCTTATCTCCTGCTCTAACCCCCTATCTCCTGCTCTAACCCCCTATCTCCTGCTCTAACCCCTTATCTCCTGCTCTAACCCCCTTATCTCCTGTTCTAACCCCCTTATCTCCTGTTCTAACCCCCTATCTCCTGCTCTAACCCCCTATCTCCTGCTCTAACCCATTATCTCCTGCTCTAACCCCTTATCTCCTGCTCTAACCCCCTATCTCCTGCTCTAACCCCCTATCTCCTGCTCTAACCCCTTATCTCCTGCTCTAACCCCCTTATCTCCTGCTCTAACCCCTTATCTCCTGCTCTAACTCCCTTATCTCCTGCTTCAGAAGGAATGAACGCTTTAACTCCGGGGATGCGATTTGAAACGCCTTTAATTCATATTTTTTTAACAGAATTCCTCTCGCGTGATGTCATCATAGGAAAGAACAGTGCCACTGACCCGTGATGATGTCTGCTGGGTAGCTGGTTTGACATCACGTTACTGTAACGTCAACACGGGGATTCAGAAAGCAGGTGCCGTTAGTGAGTTTAAGAGTAATGCAGAACGATACCACAAAAAAAAAAAACCAAGAGAAACATCTGACAAGGAAACAGAACCAATACTGCCTGAAGAGTGATGCTAGGGAGTGCTGGATAAAGGGGGGAGTAATCAGGGTAGTGATGGAGTCCAGGTTTTCCTCATGATGGAGTGCAGGTTGTACGTAATGAGGGTTGCCAGGTTGTGCGTAATGAGGGTTGCCAGGTGTGCGTAATGAGGGTTGCCAGGTTGTACGTAATGAGGGTTGCCAGGTGTGCGTAATGAGGGTTGCCAGGTGTGCGTAATGAGGGTTGCCAGGTGTGCGTAATGAGGGTTGCCAGGTGTGCGTAATGAGGGTTGCCAGGTGTGCGTAATGAGGGTTGCCAGGTGTACGTAATGAGGGTTGCCAGGTGTGCGTAATGAGGGTTGCCAGGTGTACGTAATGAGGGTTGCCAGGTGTGCGTAATGAGGGTTGCCAGGTGTGCATAATGAGGGTTTCCAAATGTGAATTCTTATATCTGACCCAGTGATGTGTGTATTTCGTGTATATTTAACTTTTTCACACTGGAGTCTTACTTGTGTTGTAACAATCTCTTTGTTTAATTTTTGCTGTGTAAGGATGCTGTGTAAGGATGCTGTGTTGAGATGCTGTGTGGATATGCTGTGTTGGGTTGCTGTGTTCGGAGGCTGTGTAAGGATGCTGTGTTGGGATGCTGTGTTGGGATGCTGTGTACGGATGCTGTGTACGGATGCTGTGTTGGGTTGCTGTGTTGGGATGCTGTGTTGGGATGCTGTGTGGATATGCTGTGTTGGGTTGCTGTGTTGGGATGCTGTGTTGGGATGCTGTGTTGAGATGCTTTGTAAGGATGCTGTGTTGGGTTGCTGTGTTGGGATGCTGTGTGGATATGCTGTGTTGGGATGCTGTGTTGGGATGCTGTGTTGGGATGCTGTGTAAGGATGCTGTGTTGGGATGCTGTGTTGGGATGCTGTGTTGGGATGCTGTGTTGGGTTGCTGTGTTGGGAGGCTGTGTTGAGATGTTGTGTTGAGATGCTGTGTGGATATGCTGTGTTGGGTTGCTGTGTTGAGATGTTGTGTTGGGTTGCTGTGTTGAAATTGAAAAAACCCCGCTAATTTTCATTTTCCGTTGCAAAACATTTTAAAACGCTTTCCTGTTGTGTTTCCTCATGAATGCGACCCGTGCAGTCTCCTGTGCGTCCCAAATGGAACCCTGTGCCCTATGTAGTGTACTACTTTAGACTAGGGCCTATAGGGGACATCTATTGGTGTCATATACACTATATAGGGAACGGCGCCCCCTGTGGTGAATCAGTGTAATAAAGGCCTCAGTGCCATCTGTGGTGAATCATTGTAATAACAGGCCTCAGTGCCCCCTGTGGTGAATCAGTGTATTAACAGGCCTCAGTGCCCCCTGTGATGAATCAAAGTAATAACAGGTCTCAGTGCCCCCTGTGGTGAATCATTGTAATAACAGGCCTCAGTGCCCCCTGTTGTGAATCAGTGTAATAACAGGCCTCAGCGCCCCCTGTGGTGAATCAGTGTAATAACAGGCCTCACCGCCCCCTGTGGGGAATCAGTGTAATGACAGGCCTCAGCGCCCCCTGTGGTGAATCGGTGTAACAACAGGCCTCAGTGCTGACTGTGTGTCTGCCTCCCTCTACAGCAGGGTGAGATGACAGACATCCCTCCCCAGACTGTGACAGAGGAGCAGTACACAGATCAACATGGACACGCGGTGGTCAGAAAGGTAATCATACGTGGAAATGAAGACCGTGTTTGGTTCCTGTCATTCATTCATTACATCAGTGTTTCCCAATCCTGGTCCTGGGCAGTGGTGTGAAGAACTGAAGTAAACAATGTTTTAAAGTACTATGTAAGTCTTTTTTTTTTTTTGGTGTATCTTTACTTTACTATTTATATTTTTGACTACTTTTACTTCACTACATTCCTAAAGAAAATAAGGAGGGGTAGTGCTTGGAGAAGGGGGAGGGGTCTGGGTAGTGCTTGGAGAAGGGGGAGGGGTCTGGGTAGTGCTTGGAGAAGGGGGAGGGGTCTGGGTAGTGCTTGGAGAAGGGGGAGGGGTCTGGGTAGTGCTTGGAGAAGGGGGAGGGGTCTGGGTAGTGCTTGGAGAAGGGGGAGGGGTCTGGGTAGTGCTTGGAGAAGGGGGAGGGGTCTGGGTAGTGCTTGGAGAAGGGGGAGGGGTCTGGGTAGTGCTTGGAGAAGGGGGAGGGGTCTGGGTAGTGCTTGGAGAAGGGGGAGGGGTCTGGGTAGTGCTTGGAGAAGGGGGAGGGGTCTGGGTAGTGCTTGGAGAAGGGGGAGGGGTCTGGGTAGTGCTTGGAGAAGGGGGAGGGGTCTGGGTAGTGCTTGGAGAAGGGGGAGGGGTCTGGGTAGTGCTTGGAGAAGGGGGAGGGGTCTGGGTAGTGCTTGGAGAAGGGGGAGGGGTCTGGGTAGTGCTTGGAGAAGGGGGAGGGGTCTGGGTAGTGCTTGGAGAAGGGGGAGGGGTCTGGGTAGTGCTTGGAGAAGGGGGAGGGGTCTGGGTAGTGCTTGGAGAAGGGGGAGGGGTCTGGGTAGTGCTTGGAGAAGGGGGAGGGGTCTGGGTAGTGCTTGGAGAAGGGGGAGGGGTCTGGGTAGTGCTTGGAGAAGGGGGAGGGGTCTGGGTAGTGCTTGGAGAAGGGGGAGGGGTCTGGGTAGTGCTTGGAGAAGGGGGAGGGGTCTGGGTAGTGCTTGGAGAAGGGGGAGGGGTCTGGGTAGTGCTTGGAGAAGGGGGAGGGGTCTGGGTAGTGCTTGGAGAAGGGGGAGGGGTCTGGGTAGTGCTTGGAGAAGGGGGAGGGGTCTGGGTAGTGCTTGGAGAAGGGGGAGGGGTCTGGGTAGTGCTTGGAGAAGGGGGAGGGGTCTGGGTAGTGCTTGGAGAAGGGGGAGGGGTCTGGGTAGTGCTTGGAGAAGGGGGAGGGGTCTGGGTAGTGCTTGGAGAAGGGGGAGGGGTCTGGGTAGTGCTTGGAGAAGGGGGAGGGGTCTGGGTAGTGCTTGGAGAAGGGGGAGGGGTCTGGGTAGTGCTTGGAGAAGGGGGAGGGGTCTGGGTAGTGCTTGGAGAAGGGGGAGGGGTCTGGGTAGTGCTTGGAGAAGGGGGAGGGGTCTGGGTAGTGCTTGGAGAAGGGGGAGGGGTCTGGGTAGTGCTTGGAGAAGGGGGAGGGGTCTGGGTAGTGCTTGGAGAAGGGGGAGGGGTCTGGGTAGTGCTTGGAGAAGGGGGAGGGGTCTGGGTAGTGCTTGGAGAAGGGGGAGGGGTCTGGGTAGTGCTTGGAGAAGGGGGAGGGGTCTGGGTAGTGCTTGGAGAAGGGGGAGGGGTCTGGGTAGTGCTTGGAGAAGGGGGAGGGGTCTGGGTAGTGCTTGGAGAAGGGGGAGGGGTCTGGGTAGTGCTTGGAGAAGGGGGAGGGGTCTGGGAAGTGCTTGGAGAAGGGGGAGGGGTCTGGGTAGTGCTTGGAGAAGGGGGAGGGGTCTGGGTAGTGCTTGGAGAAGGGGGAGGGGTCTGGGTAGTGCTTGGAGAAGGGGGAGGGGTCTGGGAAGTGCTTGGAGAAGGGGGAGGGGTCTGGGTAGTGCTTGGAGAAGGGGGAGGGGTCTGGGTAGTGCTTGGAGAAGGGGGAGGGGTCTGGGTAGTGCTTGGAGAATTATGTACTTTTTACTCCCATCCATTTTCCCCTGACACCCAAAAGTACTCGTTACATTTTGAATGCTTAGTAGGACAGAACAATGGTCCAATTCACGCTCTTATCAAGTGAACATCCCTGGTCATCCCTACTGCCTCTGATCTGGAGGACTCACTAAACAGAGAACATCCCTACTGCCTCTGATCTGATGGACTCTCTAAACAGAGAACATCCCTGGTCATCCCTACTGCCTCTGATCTGATGGACTCTCTAAACAGAGAACATCCCTGGTCATCCCTACTGCCTCTGATCTGGAGGACTCACTAAACAGAGAACATCCCTGGTCGTCCCTACTGCCTCTGATCTGGCGGACTCACTAAACAGAGAACATCCCTGGTCGTCCCTACTGACTCTGATCTGGAGGACTCACTAAACAGAGAACATCCCCCTGGTCATCCCTACTGTCTCTGATCTGGAGGACTCTCTAAACAGAGAACATCCCTGGTCGTCCCTACTGCCTCTGATCTGGAGGACTCACTAAACAGAGAACATCCCCCTGGTCATCCCTACTGTCTCTGATCTGGAGGACTCACTAAACAGAGAACATCCCTGGTCGTCCCTACTGCCTCTGATCTGATGGACTCTCTAAACAAACATGCTTAGTTTGAAAATTACGTTTTGGAGTGCGCCCCTGGCTATCCGTAAATTAAACAAAAACAAGATTATTATAGTTTGCTTAATATAATGAATTTGAAATTACTTTTGATACCTAAGTATTATTTAAAGCCAAACAACTTTTAGACTTTTACTCAAGTAGTATTTTACTGGGTGACTTTCACTTTTACTTGAGTCATTTTCTGTTAAGGAAATGTTTACTTTTACTCAAGTTTGACAATTGGGTACTTTTTCTACCACTGGTCCTGGGGACCCAAAGTGGTGCACATGTAGTTTTTTTGCCCCACACCTGATCACACACCTGATCACACACCTGATCACACATCTGATCACACACCTGATCACACACCTGATCACACACCTGATCCCACACCTGATCCCACACCTGATCCCACACCTGATCACACACCTGATCACACACCTGATCCCACACCTGATCACACACCTGATCACACACCTGATCCCACACCTGATCACACACCTGATCACACACCTGATCACACACCTGATCACACACCTGATCACACACCTGATGTTACTCATCAACTCATCAAGCCTTTGGTTCGTAGAACCTGGTGTGTTAATTCACTGGGTCCCCAGCATAGTGTGTGTGTGTGTGTGTGTGTTTTTATGTGTGTGTGTGTGTGTGTGTGTGTGTGTGTGCGTGTGTGTGTGTGTGTTTTTGTGTGCGTGCGCGTGTGTGTGTGTGTGTGTGTGCGTGTGTGTGCGTGCGTGTGTGTGTGTGACTTACCCTAACCTGTTCTGTGACCTTTGCCCTCTGCCCTCTCCATCCAGGTTACTCGTGAGGTGAACCGCCAGGCGATGTCGAGTGAGGGGTCGCAGAGGGAGGAGGGGGGTGCCCCCCCGGGGGAGGAGGGAGACGGATACTCCAGGGTGGTCGAGAGGACCGTGCTGAGGAGCCACAGAGATCTCTCAGAGGTGAGGGTGTGTATATGTGTTTGTCAGGGTTGGGGTCAATAGCAGATCAATAGCGGAGGTGGATAAAGATGACAGCCCCCATTTATGACAGCTACAGTTATCTGTGTTTGTTCTCTTCTCCTGTATAAACAGCTACAGTTGTCTGTGTTGGTTCTCTTCTCCTGTATAAACAGCTACAGTTGTCTGTGTTGGTTCTCTTTTCCTGTGTAAACAGCTACAGTTCTCTGTGTTTGGTTCTCTTCTCCTGTATAAACAGCTACAGTTCTCTGTGTTGGTTCTCTTCTCCTGTATAAACAGCTACAGTTCTCTGTGTTTGGTTCTCTTCTCCTGTATAAGCAGCTACAGTTGTCTGTGTTGGTTCTCTTTTCCTGTGTAAACAGCTACAGTTGTCTGTGTTGGTTCTCTTTTCCTGTGTAAACAGCTACAGTTGTCTGTGTTGGTTCTATTCTCCTGTATAAACAGCTACAGTTCTCTGTGTTGGTTCTATTTCCCTGTATAAACAGCTACAGTTCTCTGTGTTGGTTATATTTCCCTGTATAAACAGCTACAGTTCTCTGTGTTGGTTCTATTTCCCTGTATAAACAGCTACAGTTCTATGTGTTGGTTCTATTTCCCTGTATAAACAGCTACAGTTCTCTGTGTTGGTTCTATTTCCCTGTATAAACAGCTACAGTTCTCTGTGTTGGTTCTCTTCTCCTGTATAAACAGCTACAGTTCTCTGTGTTGGTTCTCTTCTCCTGTATAAACAGTTACAGTTCTCTGTGTTGGTTCTCTTCTCCTGTATAAACAGCTACAGTTCTCTGTGTTGGTTCTCTTCTCCTGTATAAACAGCTACAGTTCTCTGTGTTGGTTCTCTTCTCCTGTATAAACAGCTACAGTTCTCTGTGTTGGTTCTCTTCTCCTGTATAAGCAACTATGTTTAGTTTCAACATGCTGGAAATGTGAAGGAAAAAAAACCTGATTGTACTGCTTTGTTGCCACATTGAACCATATCGCGCTCCGTAGTTTCAAAAGGAATTGGACAGAACTAAAACAATGACGTCACATCTGAACTCTACCGATCTTTACCTTTATGGGTGTTTACCATTCCACGCAATTCAGGAAGTACACTGTAATTCCAATTCTGTTTCCTGTTCTCTCTCTTTTTAATGCTTTTCAATGAGGACTATGTGGAATTGGAATTAGTTTTCCGTTCTGAACAGACTGGAATTGAAATAGAATTGTGCCCAAATCAAATCAAAGTTTATTTGTCACGTGCGCCGAATACAACAGGTGTAGTAGACCTTACAGTGAAATGCTGAATACAACAGGTGTAGTAGACCTGACAGTGAAATGCTGAATACAACAGGTGTAGTAGACCTCACAGTGAAATGCTGAATACAACAGGTGTAGTAGACCTGACAGTGAAATGCTGAATACAACAGGTGTAGTAGACCTTACAGTGAAATGCTGAATACAACAGGTGTATTAGACCTCACAGTGAAATGCTGAATACAACAGGTGTAGTAGACCTGACAGTGAAATGCTGAATACAACAGGTGTAGTAGACCTCACAGTGAAATGCTGAATACAACAGGTGTAGTAGACCTCACAGTGAAATGCTGAATACAACAGGTGTAGTAGACCTTACAGTGAAAT
>NW_027257944.1:360000-408655 GCF_045791955.1 Oncorhynchus clarkii lewisi
CACTAGTAGTTCACTATATAGGGAATAGGGCTCTGGTCACTAGTAGTTCACTATATAGGGAATAGGGCTCTGGTCACTAGTAGTTCACTATATAGGGAATAGGGCTCTGGTCACTAGTAGTTCACTATATAGGGAATAGGGCTCTGGTCACTAGTAGTTCACTATATAGGGAATAGGGCCCTGGTCACTAGTAGTTCACTATATAGGGAATAGGGCTCTGGTCTATAGTAGTACCACTATATAGGGAATAGGGCCCTGGCCACTAGTAGTTCACTATATAGGGAATAGGGCCCTGGTCTATAGTAGTACCACTATATAGGGAATAGGGCTCTGGTCTATAGTAGTACCACTATATAGGGAATAGGGCCCTGGCCACTAGTAGTTCACTATATAGGGAATAGGGCCCTGGTCTATAGTAGTTCACTATATAGGGAATAGGGCCCTGGCCTATAGTAGTACCACTATATAGGGAATAGGGCTCTGGTCTATAGTAGTACCACTATATAGGGAATAGGGCCCTGGCCACTAGTAGTTCACTATATAGGGAATAGGGCCCTGGTCTATAGTAGTACCACTATATAGGGAATAGGGCTCTGGTCTATAGTAGTACCACTCTATAGGGAATAGGGCCCTGGTCACTAGTAGTTCACTACATAGAGAATAGGGCTCTGGTCACTAGTAGTTCACTACATAGAGAATAGGGAGCCATTTGTGCAGCAGACCCGAGGTTGGTACGAGAGCTTCTCGGATGGTTCCTCGTTTGATTTATCAATGTGATTATTGATTACTTATTGGCCGTTGAAAGTGTGGGACCAGGTGTTAGTGGTTGTGTGTGTGTGAATGTGACGACATGAGCAGAGAAAAATGAACTTTATTTCACAACAACCACGTTGCACTCCTCACTGTCAGGAGGGGGCACACCTCCACGCTTTGGGCACAAGGACACAGGAAATGGTATGTTTAGCCAATGGGAAAGGCCCATCTAGGCAGAATACAGTATTTGTAGCCAATCAGACAGCCCCATGTAGGCTGGGTTCTGTATGTCTAGCCAATGGGAAAGGCCCATCTAGGCACAATACAGTATTTGTAGCCAATCAGACAGCCCCATGTAGGCTGGGTTCTGAATGTCTAGCCAATGGGAAAGGCCCGTGTAGAAAGTATATGAGGGCAGGTACGGGACAGAGACACACCTGACCTAGAGGTGTGGTCGAGCAGGTTGACAGTATGTGTACACGGCATCACTCACCGCTCAGAGCGTTTAGCCACTGTATGTATCTACCACCTGTCATGTATGTACTTCACCGATGTCACTGGTTACTGTGAGAGTGACGTTTAAAAATGATTTAAAAGCAAAAATAAAAAGTGATACAAAATGCAAAAAAACTAGTGGAAGTTCACTGTGACTGGGTCGGCTTTTAATTTAACCAATCAGCATTCTGTTTCCGCGGTGACGGCATTTATATACATACGTGATATTATACATATATATAAATATTTACGAGGGCATGTATTAGTTTATTAAAATGGTATAACAATCAAAATGCTGCAGTGTGTTTATGGCTGATAGAGAATTAAAAAAATGTACAATGTCATTTCCTGTTTCCTGTTGTGTTTTTATTGTGATGGGAAGTACTGTTGATGAAAACCTTACAACTTTTCTCTTCTTTAAGTGACTACAATATAACTTATTACAGGATAGAACTTATTCATTACAGGACAGAACTTATGAATTACAGTACAGTACTTATTCATTATAGTACAGAACTTATTAATTACAGTACAGTACTTATTCATTACAGTACAGAACTTAGTCATTACAGGACAGAACTTATTCATTATAGTACAGAACTTATTCATTACAGTACAGAACTTATTCATTATAGTACAGAACTTATTAATTACAGTACAGAACTTATTCATTACAGTACAGAACTTATTCATTATAGGACAGAACTTATTAATTACAGTACAGAACTTATTCATTACAGTACAGAACTTATTCATTATAGGACAGAACTTATTAATTACAGTACAGAACTTATTCATTACAGTACAGAACTTATTCATTATAGGACAGAACTTATTCATTACAGTACAGAACTTATTCATGGGTTCCATGTTTCATCACAAACTTGTTTCAATATTGTTTAGAATGTTTGTTTTGGACCGATGCCTGACTGAGCATTCTACTCAATGCATCGTCAATAAGCGCTGATGAAGATTTTCATCATGAAGAACAAGGAACACACCAGGCAGGTCCGAGATACTGTTGTGAAGAAGTTTAAAGCCGGATTTGGATACAAAAAGATTTGCTGTCTCTCCCTTCACTCCTCCGTGGTCTCAGACCATTTCATGTTATTCTATATGTAAATCCGATAGACTCCATTTAGTATGATAGGTTACGTTTGGTATGGTTACATAAGACAGGAGGTTAATGAAGGCAAAAACGAGAGGACAAGAGTTTCTACTGTTAGACACCACCAGTGTCTACTGTTAAGTCAAAGATGTGTCTAATTTATCCAAGATGAACCACAGCCTGTTGTTTCCAATGGAAGCAAATTAATCTTAGTAGGCAGAACATGCAAGGAGCAGAGCTCAAACGTTTCATCGATAAAAGAAATGAGCAGAAATTTGGCCAAAATCCATCTCGCTCCATCTTCTCCCACTGCTGGGCACTGGGCTTCCTCCTCACTACCATATTTGGTAGTGAGTGGAAACGTCAACCCGGATGCTTCACATTTATACATCCTGTGAAATATCTGTCTCATTGTTCAATCTGTAGTTTAGTTACACACTACCAGGGGAAATGTACAAAGCTTTCCAAACTGTGGAGTGGTAGCATTTCACAGCGTCTGAACACGCAACAGTGAACTAAAACAAATAAAAAACGTAAAACCAAGAAACAACAACACAGAAATCTAAAAAACAGAAAAATGGCTAACATTAAAATCTGCAGCCTTCATTGAAACAAAGTCATGAGGCAGACACAAGGATGGCAGAAAATAACACGGAAAACGTTCACGTTCAAATACAACTGATCAAATGGGGATTTACATACTCTTTTGTAACATTCAAAATATAAGCGTTGTTTTAATAAAATGAAACAGTTTGTTCCCTGACCGGGCCGTAGTTCCCTGAATTGAACCATCAGACTACCATGGAAAGCTACTTGTGTCAGGACAGTTTGACTTTTCACTTCTTTAAAAATAGCTTTCCCTGGTGGTCTAGTGGTTAGGATTCGGCGCTCTCACCGCCGCGGCCCGGGTTCGATTCCCGGTCAGGGAACACACTTTTTTATTAAAACAACGCTTACATTTTAAATGTTACAAAAAATAATGTAAATCCACATTTGATCAGTTGTATTTGAAAGCGAACCGTGTTACTTTCTGACATCCTTTCGCTTTCAAATTAAAAAATGGTGTGTTCCCTGACCGGGAATCGAACCCGGGCCGCGGCGGTGAGAGCGCCGAATCCTAACCACTAGACCACCAGGGAATGCTGCTCGTGTCAGGACAGTTTGACTTTTCACTTAATTACTTAGCGCTGAGTTACAACTGGAAGTTTAACTTGTCGCTCTTTCTTTGAAAGAAACAATTACCGCAGATACAAGTTAACAGTATCTTTGCAATGACACATCCAGAAGCTGTGTGCACGGCTTCCACCTCTCAGCACTGTAGACTTTCTGTCTGGTAAACAAGCACACTTTAGTGGAAGTTCAGTGACGCTTGTGGAGACTTTAACGTTAGCTATGTGGTTTACAGCTAGCTTCAAAGTCAAGCTGTTCCACTCTGATGTTGATGAAAGTCCCGACTGTCTAGCAGAACCAGCGGCAGGAGAGGCCCGGGCGGGTGGAACCACGGATAAAAGTCACCAAAACAGCAAACTCTGTAGGTGGGTCTTCGATTATGAAGACGGGTTGACAGCAGGAGCTAAGAACCAATAACCAGGTATGTACAGCAGACACCAAACAAACATTATAGGGGCAACAGGTAGCGTAGTCTGTGTTGTATTACGTTCACTACTGTCATACAGAAGCCACGTCTATCTATCTATATATCTACAGTATCTATCTATCTAGTTAAAGAAATAAAAATGGTCTATCTATCTCAGTCTGACTGTCTAATGAGTCAATGCCAACAGGTAGCGTAGTCTGTGTAGTATTACGTTCACTACTGTCATACAGAAGCCAGGTCTATATATCAAAATATCTACAGTATCTATCTAGTTAAATAAAGGTTAAATAAATAAAAAAATGGTCTATCTATCTCAGTCTGACTGTCTAATGAGTCAATGCCAACAGGTAGCGTAGTCTGTGTTGTATTACGTTCACTACTGTCATACAGAAGCCACGTCTATATATCAAAATATCTACATTATCTATCTAGTTAAATAAAAAATCTATCTATCTCAGTCTGACTGCCTAATGAGTCAATGCCAATAGCTAAATGGAGTCTATCAGTCATACCTTTTAGCTGCCTATGTGTCCATCATCATAATTACTTTATTGCGTCTCTCAGTGACATATTGTGTCCTGAATGGAATCCAATTCCCTATAAAGTGCACTGTTATATAAATATTCATATACAGAGCTCATATAAACAAAGACATTCCGTCGCAAGAACACATACACCCAGCCACAAGACTGACCCCCTCTATTGGTCGGATGCTCAGGATAAGGCTCTGCTGTGCACCAATGGGGCTTCTGCTCTGGCTAGAGCAAGGCCCGCCTCCAACCCTCCGACCAGTCAAGAAGACCGAAACGACAAGACTCCACCTACTTTATTCTATGTATAAAAATGAATGTAACCGTTGTATAAGGCCTCTTTTTCACCTGGCTCCTTGCCGAGTTATGTGAACTAGGTCCGTGCACGTAAAACTGCGGGACAAGATATCTCTGACTCATTAAAACTGTCTTTTGTTACAACTGAAATCCACTCTGTCCAGCGTCCGTGATTTGGTCTCAACTCTCCAGTATTTAAACACTAACAGTAACCGTCTGCAGTGGCTCAGTCTCCCAGCTGATAAAGGTAGTTCTCACCGTCTTCTGGGAGTCCTCCTTTAAGCCATTCACAAGGTACACCTTCAACAGATGGCTGTCGGCCTCTTCTCCTGGCCTCAACCCACTGTTTAGACGGAAGAAGGTCTCCAGCCTCATTCGGTAGTCTTCCAGACACTCTTCTTTTGAAAGCAACCCTGGATGGCTGGCCAATCAGACTTTGGAGGATACATGTCCTTTAATTTCCCAAAACAGTGAGTTGAAGCTAGTATGCACCATCTGGTAACCATTGGTGAATTAGATCGTAGTCGCCCTCCACGTCCATCCACTGCAGTCCCATTTTCTTCCTGAAGATGTGGTCTACCTCAGCCGTGGATGGTTTATACTGTCTGCAGAGGAGATTTATGTCGGCTACAAACTTCACCACCTTTTTTCTGGTTTATATCAGCTCCTTTGTGATGTCAGCGATTTGCCAGGTTTTCTGGATCCACACCTCTGGTCTCCAGTCATTGTAGGGGGCATCTCCTGTCGCCCCTGGTCATGGCTGTGGGTTGAGGAACAGCACCGGGGGAGCCTGTCTTCAGTCTTGTTTCGGAAAGGGTTATAGTCTCGTTTTAACATAGTTTGTGAATGTTGTTTGTGTTCAAGCTTTTTTCTGGTTTTCCTCCTTGTCCATGGGGGTGACGAAGTCTGCCGTTTCACTACATTTGGAGGGGTGTAGAGGGGAGATGGGGAGAGAACTCCCATTCAACCTCCTTCTCTTCTTCTTTCTCTGAACTGGAGGGAATCTTCATCTCAGCAGCCTTCTGTGTCAGAGGTATTGGGTACAAGGGTTCTTTGTTGGTCTGACCACCTCTTCTGTGGCTGCAGCTGTTTCTTTTTGAGGGACAACAACTTCGCGGGAGGGTGTTGGTGGTGCCTGTGGTGGTGCCTTGTGGTGGTGCCTGTAGTGGAGCCTGTGGTGGTGCCTTGTGGTGGTGCCTGTAGTGGAGCCTGTGGTGGTGCCTGTGTTGGAGCCTGTAGTGGAGCCTGTGGTGGTGCCTTGTGGTGGTGCCTGTAGTGGAGCCTGTGGTGGTGCAGCCTGTAGTGGAGCCTGTGGTAGAGTGGTCTTATCCGGTGTCCTGTGTGAATTTAAGTATGCTCTCTCTAATTCTCTCTTTCTCTCTCTCGGAGCACCTGAGCCCTAGGACCATGCGTCAGGACTTCCTGGCATGACCTGGCCTTGCCGCTGTTCCAGTTTCAACTGTTCTGCCTGCGGCTATGGAACCCTAAACTGTTCATTTTTACTCTTGAGGTGCTGTCCTGTTGCACCCTCTACAACCACTGTGATCTCCACCCGGCACAGCCAGAAGAGGACTGGCCACCCCCCATAGCCTGGTTCCTCTCTAGGTTACTTCCTAGGTTTTGGCCTTTCTAGGGAGTTTTTCGTAGCCACCGTGCTTCTACACCTGCATTGCTTGCTGTTTGGGGTTTTAGGCTGGGGCTATATAAATAGATTTGATTTGATAGAGGACTGAGGGTCTTCCAAATATTGAAAGTGTGTAAATAGTTACCCATGTTATTTTGTAAATGTAAATATATATTTTTTTTTTTCATATATTTTTTTATCAATAATTTTATTTTATTTTTTTCTCCCTTTTTTTCTTAATTCTTTGGGGGGGGGGGTGTTAGAATACCATTTTGGTATTTTGTATATAGTTATTTGTTTCCAAATGTATACCTTCCCCAATTTGGCCACTTGGGTACATTTGGGCTACTTCTGTGGGACACCTGGGTGACTTCATGATATATGTTATCATTCTGAAACTTTGCACAAGTACTGTTGCCCTCTTATATTTTTCACTGAAATTGTCCCCATCATCCTATCTGAATGTTTGTTTTATCTTGTTCATTTTAAAGATGATGATACAAAAATAAAAATATTATGTTTTTTTTTTCATTGTTTTATCTAAACCAGATCTATTGTGTTATATTCTCCTACATTAAATTCACATGTACATAAACTTTAGAGTGTTTTCTTTCAAATGGTACCAAGAAGATGCATATCCTTGGTTCTGTGCCTGAGCTACAGGCTGTTAGATTTGGGTCTTTGAGTCTTCAGGCGGAAATTGCACGAAGTAGGGGGGGAAGCTTTAAGAGGTTTTAACCACTCAACCCCACCCTACTTTCCCAATTGCAGTCCAGTAATTCCTTGTCATTAACCCCTACAGATATGCCGCTCTGACATTACCACTGAACTAGTCTATAGCTAGGGACTCTGCCTCAGAATCAACAGTAAGGGCCTTACAGTAAAGTGGGCTATCCTCAGAGCCTAATGCCTATGCTGCCTTGCCCTCACTCTATAAACCCAGCACCTCTTCAGGATCATCCAGGCCAGAGTTTCTGCTGCAGAACATTATGACGGGGTGCCCTTTGTAAACTGGGTTGGTTTAGTAAATAAACGCCCTTTCTTGCAATTCGATCTCTCCTGCGCCTGACTCCACACCCACCTCTCCTAGGGAGAACCTAACAATACCAGCCACTCAGGTCTCCTCAGGTCTCCTCTAGACTAACTAACCAGTTGCAAATAATCCTCAATTATTTAAGTATATTTCAGAAACTGAATGTAAAACGACATGACTCTGATTACACAGGGTTTCAGAACAATGAAGCAAGTTTATTCAAAATCCCAGAAACAGGCATAAAAAGTCCCAGATCAATCAGTCAATCACAAATCAATATCACCAATCAATAATAAGCAACATCAACTGTACATAAAATGGATAGACACCTTTAACGCCCTTAACTATACCCTTTTTTGGGGTGTGACAATAAAATATTTTTTTGTATTTTACAACTTTATGAGAAGCACAGTAATACATAGAAAAACAGGTTCTTACCTTCTACAACTTTATACACTGTTTATTGTCTCCCCCCTCAGTCCCTCAGTTGGCGTCTAAAAACTCTACCAGCTACTTTAACACACATCAATGAGGTAAAGTTAAGTAGACCAGCCTATATTCTCCTTTATCCCCTTGTAGACCAGCCTATATCCCCCTATATCCCCTTGTAGACCAGCCTATATCCTCCAGTAGACTAGCCTATATCCCCCAGTAGACCAGCCTATATCCCCCAGTAGTAAATATAAATAATAAATAATAAAAAAATAATAATTAATAAAAATATAATATAAATAAATAAATAAGATATGAGTATAATAATACAGCAAGAATCTTCTTCCAGCAGGTTCTTCTAGCTAATAGAGAGTTGTACCCTTCTCCAAAATCATGCCTCATTTATACCCTCCATCTTCCTTTCTGTTAACTCATTGTGGCTAACATCCTCGAAAGATACGCTCAGTGGTTAACACCTAATGCGGCCATCACTCAAAAGGTGCTCTTTCAGCACCCACTATCCCCCATCTTTCCTCACATAGGCAGGACGTCTTGACAGGATGCCTCCTCCTGGCTGCTCTGACCGGGGGATTCCCAAAGCAAGCCAGCACCCTTAGTACACTCCATTATCAATATGGAGTACACTCCATTAACTTTTAAAACATTTATTTCTAAACATTAACATTCCCTACTCAATTATAATCCCACTCTAACCTTTTCTTCCCATTACTTCCTAAACATTCAACATTTTTTAACATTTTAACATTAGACCATTTCATCATTATAACATGTCATTACCAACATCCTACAGACCCTAAGGCCTTGTCCTTTAACCTCTTGTAACTAGGGGGCACTATTTTAATTTTTGGAAAAATAACGTTCCCGAAGTAAACGGGCTATTTTGTCAGGACAAGATGCTAGAATATGCATATAATTGACAGATTAGGATAGAAAACACTCTAAAGTTTCCAAAACTGTCAAATTATTGTCTGTGAGTATAACAGAACTGATATTGCAGGCGAAAGCCGGAGAAAAATCCAATCCGGAAGGGACTCTTATTTAGAAGCTCTGCTTTCTATTGAGCAGTGAATGAGGTATCAACCAGATTCCTTTTTCTATGGCTTCCCTAATTGTTTCAGGCTTTTATTTAGAAAAATGAGCCTGAACGTCAACATTGCGTCAGTGGTCAGCTGAAGTCTCGCAGAGTGTTTGTGCGTAAAGGACAAATGCGGCCATTGTTTCTCTCTTTCCTACTAAGAAGCCACCAGTCCCGGTTGATATATTATCGAATAGATATTTGAAAAACACCTTGAGGATTATAACCAACATTTTCTAGTAATATTTATGTCCGTTGCATTATGTTAATTAGTGTCAATTGATGACAATGCTCCCGGACCCGGGATGGGTAGTACAAGCATCGTACCTTAACCTCTTGATCCTACTTGAGACGCAGACGTCTCAAGTAGGCACCTGGAAATGCAAATGCGCTACGCTAAATGCTAAATGTACTCGTTAAAACTCAAACGTTCATTAAAACACACATGCAGGGTATTGAATTAAAGCTACACTCGTTGTGAATCTAGCCAACAAGTCAGATTTTTAAAATGCTTTTCGGCAAAAGCATGAGAAGCTATTATCTGATAGCATGCAACACCCCAATATACCTGAAGGGGACGTAAACAAAATAATTAGCGTAGCCGGCACTACACAAAAACGCAGAAATAAAATATAAAACATTCATTACCTTTGATGATATTCTTTGTTGGCACTCCTATATGTCCCATAAACATCACAAATTGGTCTTTTTCCCGATTAAATCCGTCCATGTATGCCCAAAATATCCATTTGTATAGCCTGTCTGGTTCAGGAAAAAAGCTCTCTTCCAACACACAACGTCATTTTTAGATATATTATATATATATATTATATATATATATATATATATATATATATATATATATATATATATATATATATATTATCAAATCGATATTTGAAAAACACCTTGAGGATTGATTATAACCAACGTTTTCTATTAATATTTATGTCCGTTGCGTTATGCTAATTAGTGTCAGTCGATGACAACGATCCCGGACCCGGGATGGGTAGTACCAACAAGTTAAACCTAACCAACACAGTCTACAAGCATCGTACCTTAAAGCAACCAACATTAAAACATTCTGAACCATTTTACTGCATTACTTGAATCACCTTTTAATATCTCCCACTGTATGTTTCAACCTCAGGAGGCTGAAAAAAATTATCTTGTCACCGAAAACCCTCACTAACTTTTACAGGTGCACAATTGAGAGCATCCTGTCAGGCTGCACCGCCTGCAACCGCAGTGCTCTCCAGAGGGTGGTGCGGTCTGCACAACGCATCACCGGGGGCAACTTCCTGCCCTCCAGGACACCTACACCACCCGATGTCACAAGAAGGCAAAAGGGATCATCAAGGACAATACCCACCCGAGCCACTGCCTGTTCACCCTGCTATCATCAAGAACGCGAGGTCAGTACAGGTGCATCAAAGCTGGGACAGAGAAATTGAAAAACAGCTCCTGTCTCAGGGCCATCAGATTGTTAAACAGCCACCACTAGCACAAGAGGCTCCTGCCTACCTACAGACTTGATATCATTGGCCTCTTTAATAAATGGAACAGAAGTCACTTTAATAATGCCACTTTAAGAATGTTTACAAATCTCACATTACTCATCTCATATACTGTATCTTTCACTATCTATTTAAAATAATATATTACTATATATTCTTTACTATCTATTGCATCTTAGCCGCTCTGTCACTGCTCATCCATATATTGTATACTTATATATTCTTATCCCATTCGTTTATAAGACTGTGTGTATTAGGTTTTGTTGTGGAATTTGTTAGATATTAGGTTTCGTTGTGGAATTGTTAGATATTACCTGTTAGATACTGATGCACTGTCAGATCTAGAAGCATAAGCATTTCGCTACACTCACAATAACATCTGCTAACCATGTGTATGTGAGACCAATAACATCTGCTAACCATGTGTATGTAACCAATAACATCTGGTAACCATGTGTATGTGACCATTAACATCTGCTAACCACGTGTATGTGACCAACAACATCTGGTAACCATGTGTATTAACCAATAACATCTGCTAACCATGTGTATTAACCAATAACATCTGGTAACCATGTGTATGTAACCAATAACATCTGCTAACCATGTGTATGTGACCAATAACATCTGCTAACCATGTGTATGTGACCAATAACATCTGCTAACCATGTGTATGTAACCAATAACATCTGGTAACCATGTGTATGTGACCAATAACATCTGGTAACCATGTGTATGTGACCAATAACATTTTATTTTGATTTGGACTAAGACCTAACAGCCATCTCTTCCTCTTCCTGGACCAATACCTAATAGCCATCTCTTCCTCTTCCTGGACCAATACCTAACAGCCATATCTTCCTCTTCCTGGACCAAGACCTGACAGCCATCTGTTCCTCTTCCTGGACCAAGACCTAACAGCCATCTCTTCCTCTTCCTGGACCAAGACCTAACAGCCATCTCTTCCTCTTCCTGGGCGAAGACCTGATGTTTAATCAGATCTCAAACCTCTCGTCTGTCAGGAAAGCGGTTCTGTTCCTGATTCTGTTGTTGAAGAGTCTGTAGAGACAAAAAAAACCATTATTATTTTAATGTTATTATTATCCTCTAATAGTTGCCCCCAGCAACATACACACCCATATGATCTCACACAGACATGCTCTGCTCACTGTCACACACACCCTTACCGTATGGTGTGTATTGAAGTGTTGGTAGAGACCAGTTGGAGTATTCTGTCAGTCAGAGCATCAGTGATGTCATTGTGGCTCAGGCTACAACAGAGAGAGAGAGAGAGAGAGAGAGAGAGAGAGAGAGCCAGGGAGAGAGAGATCGGACATTTATCATGTAGTGATAGACACACACACAGAGAGAGAGAGAGAGAGAGAGAGAGAGAGAGAGAGAGAGAGAGAGAGAGAGAGAGAGAGAGAGAGAGAGAGAGAGAGAGAGAAAGAGAGAAAGAGGGACAGAGCAAGAGAGCGAGAGAGAGACACACAGAGAGAGGGAGAGCCAGGGAGAGAGAGATCGGACATTTATCATGTAGTGATAGACACACAGTCTTGTACAAATAACCTTGTGGGTACATACAATTCAGACCCTAACCCGTACCTTAATTAAAAACTTAAACCTAGATCCTAAACCTAACCATAGATCCAAATCCTCTACCTAATTTTAACCCTAATACTAATTCTAACCTTAATCCTAAACCCCCTAGAAATAGCATTTGACCTTGTGGGGATCAACAAAATGTCCCCAGTTGGTCCCCAAAAGTATAGTTAAACACGTCCACACACACACACACACACACACACACACACACACACACAGTGAAAGCCACTCACTCGAGGACTTGTACTTTATGCAGGTGTGTGATCAGGGGCTGTAGCTGGTGGTCTGTGAGTTGACAGTGGCTGAGGTCCAGTTTTGACAGACCCTCTGAGTGTTCCAGAACCAGGGCCAGAGATCCACAGGCCTTCAGGTCCAGCCTGGTCTCACTGAGGTCCAGCTCCCCATCCAGGGCTCTGCATAGGGACTCTGCGTGCCTCAGCAGCCCCTCTTCAATCCCCTCACACACAAGGTCCAGCAGCTGAAGTAGCAGAGCTTTGCTGGGACTGAGAGGACAAGAAGGAGAGGCAACATTATGACACAGAGTAGGTTTAACTCCTACTGATAAATTAGTTGGTCAAATGTTTGCCTTTGTGTGTCTAACCTCAGCTTGACAATATGCAGGATGGGAAGCAGCTCCCTCAGTGCTCTGTCCTCCACCTCACAGTCTCTTAGGATGAGCTGGACCTGGTTCTGAACCAGCTGGGTGCCGTGTTGGTTCTGCTTCAGAACAGAGTGGATGGCCCTGCAGTGGTCAGTGGTCAGACACAGAGCCTTCTCCTGGTCCTGAACTGACAGGTCCACAGAGGAGGAGCAGGAGAAGTCCAGCCTGAAGTGCAGAGACCTGAGCAGCCATACTGCTGTTGGTAGTGATGATGGTCCCCCCTGCTGGAACTGAGAGGCAGCACAGCACTGGAGGAAACTCAGCAGTAACCTCCTGTCAACACTACAGAGAGAGAGAGAGACTTATTTACACAACACCACACATTAAAGCACTGATAAAGACAATACAACTCTGTTAGTCTGGTCAACTCCCAGGCGAATGCCTTCAATTCCACCCCTAGCTGAGGTAAACCTCTTCGGGCTAGGGGGCAGTATACGGAAGTTTGGAGAGCTGGCGTGCCCAAAGTAAGATTCCTGTTTCTCAGACTCAGAAGCTAGGATATGCATACAATTGGTGGATTTGGATAGAAAACACTCTACAGTTTCCAAAACTGTTAAAATAATGTCTGTGGGTATATCAGAACTGATATGGCAGGCGAAAATCTGAAGAAAATCCGACCAGAAAAAATTAACATTAAATCACAGGCTTTTATTTTGTAAAGCTTTAGAAATCTCCTATGTCCGTCCACCAATTGATATAGCTTTCACTAATTGTCAACTGTCATTATTCAAGGTTTTGTGGCTATTATTTTGAAAAATGAATAGGAATTTTGACTTACAGTGTGATGACTGTAAGGGTCACATCAGTGGTTTTGTGCGCAATGGAGGAGACGCGCTAATTTGGCGTTCATATTGAACACAGTCCTTTTGTCACGACTTCCACCGAAGAACCTCTCCTTGTTCGGGCGCCGTTTGGCGGTCGATATCACCGGCTTACTAGCCATCTCTGCTCCATTTTTCTATTATCCATTTGTTTTGTCTTTTTCCCTGCACACCTGGTTTACATTCCCAATCACACTGATCCAACATCTTGGTGCCATATCCGCTGCGCCTCGACCAACGCAACCGGCGTTACCTCCTGGATCCAGTTCCAGTGGCATGCATCTCTCCCTTCCCAGGGAGTATGATGGGACGGCAGACCGGTGCCAGGGGTTCATATTACAACTGGACCTGTACCTGGCCACCATTCACCCAGCTCCCTCGGGAAGTACTCGTCTCATGTCTCTCGGGGAGAGCTCTGGAGTGTGGGGAGTCGCGGCGTTGGACCACTTCGAAGAGCGGCTTCGACCTGAGACGGAGCCCTGGAATTCCAGACCTTAGCTGCCGGAGCAGGATGGAACGACAGGGCCCTTATCGACCATTACCGATGCAGCCTGCGCGAGGACGTCAGACGAGAGTTGGCCTGCAGGGATGCCAGCATCACCTTTGACCAACTGGTGGATCTGTCCATCCGGTTGGATAACCTGCTGGACACCCACGGACGTCCAGAGAGGGCTCTGTTGGTTCCATCTTTCCAACACCACCGCTTCGGTGGAACTGGGAGGGGCTGCGCATAGGGAGGCTGGAGGAGCTGGAGGAGGGGCCTTCACGTGCACCATCTGTGGCCGCAGAGGTGCCGGGTTGGTCCCTTTGGGAGTCGAGGCAGCAGGCAGGGCACTTTGGCGTCACCCCAGGTGAGTCTGCACCACTCTCATCCAGAGTCCTCTGTTAACCAACTGTTTGTACCTGTTTGATTTCCTGATTTTTTTTGCCGCATTAGGCGCTCGTCAATTCAGGCACGGCTGGGAATTTTATCAGCACTCGTCCTTATTATTGTTATTCCTGTGGTTAGACCTGTCCCAGTACACGCTCTGGATAGTCGATCATTGGAGTCCGGGCAGATCAGGGAAGCTACTAGCTACTATCTCCCTGGCCTAGGTGACGCAGGGAAGGCACGAGGAGAGAATCAGTCCCTTTCTCATTGACTCTCCTGTGTTTCCTGTGGTACTGGGCAATCCCTGGATAGCTCGTCATGACCCCATCATTTCATGGCAACAGAGGGCTTCACAGGGTGGTCGCGAGAGTGATCGGGGAGGTGTGTAGTGGTTTCCGTTGGTGCTACCACAGTGGAAAGTCCAGATCAGATCTCCACTGTGCGCATTCCCCCCGAATATGCCGATTTGGCTCTCGCCTTCTGTAAAGAGATGGCGACTCAATTACCACTCCATCGACGGGGCGATTGTGCGATAGATCTCCTGGTAGACGCTGCTCTTCCCAGGAGTCCCATGTATCCAAGCAAGCGGAGACGGTGGTTATGGAGACAGAACAGAACAAGTATTTGATACACTGACGATTTTGCAGGTTTTCCTACTTACAAAGCGTGTGATTTTTAAGTAATTAATTTTCATTTTATTGCATGACATAAGTATTTGATACATCAGAAAAGCAGAACTTAATATTTGGTACAGAAACCTTTGTTTGCAATTACAGATATCATATGTTTCCTGTAGTTCTTGACCAGGTTTGCACACATTATACCTGGGATTTTGGCCTACTCCTCCATACAGACCTTCCCCAGATCCTTCAGGTTTCAGGGGGCTGTCGCTGGGCAATATGGACTTTCAGCTCCCTCCAAAGATTTTCTATTGGGTTCAGGTCTGGCGACTGGCTAGGCCACTCCAGGAACTTGAAATGCTTCTTACGGAGCCACTCCTTAGTTGCCCTGGCTGTGTGTTTCAGGTCGTTGTCATGCTGGAAGACCCAGCCACGACCCATCTTCAATGCTCTTACTGAGGGAAGGAGGTTGCTGGCCAAGATCTCGCAATACATGGCCCCATCCATCCTCCCCACAATACGGTGCAGTCGTCCTGTCCCCTTTGCAGAAAAGCATCCCCAAAGAATGATGTTTCCACCTCCATGCTTCACGGTTGAGATGGTGTTCTTGGGATTCTACTCATCCTTCTTCTTCCTCCAAACACGGCGAGTGGAGTTTAGACCAAAAAGCTCTATTCTTGTCTCATCAGACCACATGACCTTCTCCCATTCCTCCTCTGGATCATCCAGATGGTCATTGGCAAACTTCAGACGGGCCTGGACATGCACTGGCTTGAGCAAGGTGACCTTGCGTGCGCTGCAGGATTTCAACCGATGACGGCGTAGTGTGTTACTAATGGTTTTCTTTGAGAACGTGGTCCCAGCTCTCTTCAGGTCATTGACCAGGTCCTGCCGTGTAGTTCTGGGCTGATCCCTCACCCTCATCCCTCACTCATGATCATTGATACCCCACGAGGTGAGATCTTGCATGGAGCCCAAGACCGAGGGTGATTGACCGTCATCTTGAACTTCTTCAATTTTCTAATAATTGCGCCAACAGTTGTTGCCTTCTCATCAAGCTGCTTGCCTACTGTCCTGTAGCCCATCCCAGCCTTGTGCAGGTCTATAATTGTATCCCTGATGTCCTTACACAGCTCTCTGGTCTTGGCCATTGAGGAGAAGTTGGAGTCTGTTTGATTGAGTGTGTGGACAGGTGTCTTTTATGCAGGTAACGAGTTCAAACAGGTTCAGTTAATACAGGTAATGAGTGGAGAACAGGAGGGTTTCTTAAAGATAAACTAACAGGTCTGTGAGAGCTGGAATTCTTACTAGTTGGTGATCAAATACTTATGAATACTTATCAATACTTATGTCATGCAATAAAATGCAAATTCATTATTTAAAAATCATACAATGTGATTTTCTGGATTTTTGTTTTAGATTCCGTCTCTCACAGTTGAAGTGTACTTATGATAAAGATTACAGACCTCTACATGCTTTGTAAGTAGGAAAATCTATAAAATCGGCAGTGTATCAACTACTTGTTCTCTCCACTGTACATATTCTTTCGAGATTAGAAAGTTTGTCAGATCTGTTACAACCTGTAATTGTAAAAATATGTATGTATCTGAATCCCTGCGTCTGGTATATTTGGTCCCCCACTTCACCCTTCTCCTCCAGTTTATGGATGGAGGTCTGCGTCCGTGCATTGATTATCGAGGTCTCAAAATCACTGTGAGATACAGTTACAGTTACCATGGCGATTGAGTCAATGCACGGGGCGCACTTTTTCACTAAACTGGATCTCAGGAGCGTGTACAACCTGGTGCGTATCCAGGAGGGAGACGAGTGGAAGACGGCATTTAGTACCACCTCAGGGCATTATGGGTACCTCGTCATGCCGTATGGGTTGATGACTGCTCCATCAGTCTTCAAATCCTTTGTAGACGAGACAGGGACCTGCACGGGCAGGGTGTAGTGGTGTATATCGATGACATTCTAATATACTCCGCTACACGTGCCGAGCATGTGTCCTTGGTGTGCAGGGTACTTGGACGACCATTGGAGCATGACCTGTCTGTCAAGGCTGAGAAATGCCTGTTCTTTCAGCAAGCAGTCTACTTCCTAAGGGACCGCATTTCAACCGTGCGTAATTAGCCGACTCCCAACACGGTAAAGGAGGTGCATCGATGTTTAGTGTTTGCCAATTACTACTGGAGATTTATCCAGGATTTTGGCCAGGTGGCTGCTCCCATTACCTCACTACCGAAGGGGGGTCATGTACGGCTGCAGTGTTCGGTTGAGGCGGACAGAGCTTTTGGGCAACTACGGGCTCTGTTTACCTCGGCTTCCATGCTGGCCCATCCGGATCCCTCTTTGGAGTTCATAGTGGAGATCAACGCGTCTGAGCCTGGGATAGGAGGAGTGCTCTCTCAGCATTCGGGCATGCCATCGAAGCTCTGCCCCTGTGCTTTCTTCTCGAAGAAGCTCAGCCCGGCGGAGCGAAACTATGATGTGGGGGACCCGGAGTTGTGTGCTGTAGTTAAAGCTTTGAAGGCATGGAGACATTGGCTTGAGGGGGCTAAACACCCTTTCCTCATCTGGACTGACCACCGCAACCTGGAGTACATCCGGGCAGCGAGGAGACTGAATCCTCATCAGGCAAGGTGGGCCATGTTCTTTACCCTGTCCTACAGACCAGGTTCCCAGAATGTTAAGGCAGACGCACTGTCCCGACTGTATGACGCAGAGGAGCGGTCCATAAATCAGACTCCCATACTCCAGGCTTCCTGCTTGGTTGTGCCGGTCATCTGGGAGCTGGACGTGGACATTGAGCAGGCATTGCGTACAGAGCCCGCTCCCCCCCAGTGTCCCGTCGGGCGTCTGTACGTTCCGTCTGCTGTCCGGGACCAGTTGATCTGGGCCCACAAGTCACCCATCTCTGGTCATCCAGGGATCGGTCGGATGGTGCGCTGTCTAACTGGGAAGTACTGGTGGCCCACCTTGGCAAAGGATGTGAGGGTTTTTGTTTCCTGCTGCTTGGCAGTGTAAGGCTCCTACACTTTGCCCAGTGTAAGGCTCCTAGACACCTGCCCAGAGGTAAGCTACATCCCTTACCCATTCCACAACAGCCTTGGTCACATCTGTGGATTTTTTGACGGATCTTCCTCCCTCACAGGGAACCACCATGATCCTGGTCGTTGTGGATCGTTTCTCTAAGTCCTGTCATCTCCTCCCTCTGCCCGGGATACCTACGGCTCTACAGACTGTGGAGGCCCTGTTTACAAACGTCTTCCGGCACTACGGGTGCCTGAGGATATAACGTCTGATCGAGGTCCCCAGTTCACTTCGAGAGTCTGGAGGGCGTTCATGGAACGTCTGGGGGTCTCGATTAGTCTCACCTCAGGTTTTCACCCTGAGAGTAATGGGCAGGTGGAAAGAGTGAACCAGGATGTGGGCAGGTTCATGCGGTCCTATTGCCAGGACCGGTCAGGGGGAGTGGGTGGCGTTTGTGCCCTGGGCAGAGATGGCGCAGAACTCGCTCCGCCACTCCTCCACTAACCTCTCCCCCTTTCAATGTGTATTGGGGTACCAGCCGGTTCTGGCACCGTGGCATCAGAGTCAGACCGAGGCTCCCGAGGTGGACGATTGGTTCAGACGAGCAGAGGAGACAGGGGAAGCCGCCCATGGTCACGTCACCGCAGTGAGGCCCCGGTGGTCACACCGTGGGACCGGGTCTGGCTCTTGACCCGAAATCTGCCCCTCCGCCTGCCCTGCCGGAAGCTGGGTCCGCGGTTTGTGGGGCCATTTAAAGTCCTTAGGAGTGTGAACGTGGTTTGTTATAGGTTACATCTTCCCCCCGATTACTGTATTAACCCCTCGTTCCATGTGTCTCTCCTCAGGCCGGTGGTGGCTGGCCCGCTCCAGGAGTTTGAGGTGTGGGAGGTTCCTCCACCCCATCTGGACATCCATGGGGCTCCGGCGTACTCTGTCCGTTCTATCCTGGATTCGAGGCGTCGGGTGAGGGGCCTTTAGTACCTCGTGGAGTGGGAGGGGTCCAGAGGAGAGGTGCTGGGTGCTGGTGGCAGATGTGTTGGACCCTGAACTTCTACGGGAGATCCATCGTCATCGGCCGGATCTCCCTGCGCCTCGCCCTCCGGGTTATCCCCGAGGCCGGTGTGAGCGTGCTGCTGGAGTCACGCGTCAAGGGCCACCAAAGTCAACTCCTCTCCTTGTTCAGGCAGCGTTCGGCGTCAACGTCATCGGCTTTCGCCGCTCCATTTTTTTATTATCCATTTGTTTTGTCTTTTTCCCTGCACACCTGGTTTACATTCCCAATCACACTGTATTTATTCCTCTGTTTTATGTCATTGTGTGTGATTGCTTTATGTAGTGCTTGTTGCACGTTCATTCTGGTGCACGTCAGGTTTTTGTGCCCATATTTTGATTTATATTAAACTGCTAATTGCTGCTAACTGACTTCACTGCCACCAGTTAGAGCATCCGCTACACCTTTCCGTATGAAATATGATAATTTATTTACATTTTAGACAACCTGAGGGTGATATAGACACGTTGTTTGACTTGTTTCAACGAAGTTTGCTGGTAGCTTTTAGAACTTCTTTGTCTGCATTTTTCAACGAGAGAAACCGGTTGATTACTGAGTTAAGCGCGCCAGCTAAACAGACTTCTTTTGGATATAAAGAAGGACTTTATCGAACAAAAGGACCATTTGTGATGTTTCTGGGAATCGTATGATTGCAACCAGCTGAAGATCTTCAAAGGTAAGTGATACATTTTATCGCTATTTCTGACTTTCGTGGCGGCTCTGCTTGTATTGATTTTGTGTGTCGTCAGAATTTTCGCTGTAAAGCCTATTTGAAATCTGACACAGCGGCTGGATTAACAAGAAGTGTATATTTTAAATGATGTAAGACACATGTCACGAAGGTTTAAAATTATGAAGTTAAGTGTTTTTTTTGAATTTCGCACTCCGCAATTTACAGGATGTTGTCAAATCGATCCCGTTAACGGGATTCTAGCCGTAGGGGATCCCTAAGAGGTTTTAAGGTTAGTACGTTACACTAAGGTTAGGTTTAGAGGTGAAATTAGAGGTTAAATCAAATCAGGAAGTGGAAAGCCTCATAGTTATATCCATTCTAGCAGGGTCAAAGAGTGCCAACTAAACCTGAGTTGGGAGACTCTGTCCAGAAGAGGCAGGATGCTCTCTATCTCCCCCGGTGGTATGGAGGTCCACAGCAGGTTGACTTTGACTTGGTGGCTGTGCTGCAGGGTAAAACACAGAGCGGTACAGTCCACTCTGTCCAGCTCTTTGCTGTTCAGGTTGATCCAATGGTCTGAAGAACTCAACAAACTGGACACACATTCACTGGCTCTGTCATAGATCTGTCTGATGGTGGACTTTACAAAGCTGGAACTGGACCTGAACAAACATGGAGAAAGGATTGTTGTGGTTATGTCAAGGTTTTATAAAGGATAACTCACATAGTAACAACTGACTGGATAGAACATTAATAATTAAAGACTATAAATATTGAATCAAGATCTCCCACCTCTTGAATAAAACCCTAATGATATTACAGAGGAAAACTCAGAACAACATGTCACTGGATAGAAAGTTATTTTATTATTTCTAGAAAGTCTGAACAGAGAAAGAAGTTCAACCACCTCTTGAGAGTAACCCTTCCCAGAAAGGGGAGAAGATCTGAGATGTTCTTCTCTAGAAGCCTGTTCTTCCTGAGGTCCACAGTGATGTTGTGGGTTGAATGCTGCAGCAGAGAGAGAAGCACTTCCCAGTCCATCCTGCAGGAGGTCAGGTCTCCACCAACCTTCTCTAGGAACCACTGAGTCAACTCCTTGTCCTGAGCTTCATACACAACTACAGTCAGCTGCTGCAAAGTTTCTGAGTTTAGTCTAGGAGGTTGGAACATACAGGCTGTCAGAAATATGAAGAAAAACACATGAATGAAGTTACTATTTCTACTTTAAAAAAAATATCAACTTCAGACTGACCTAAGAGAGAGAGGTCCCTGGTGACACAGCAGTGCAATGAGAGAGTGACCCTGGATCCAGAGGTCAGTCAGGTCCAGACACTGAACCTTCCAGAGTCTCAGAAGGGACACCACATTACTCAGAGCCCTGGATAACACTCTCTCTGGTGTCTGGCTGCTCTTTAGGACCAAGGAGAGTTCTGGGACAGTCAGTGAAGTAGCACCTCTCTCTATCCTCATAACCAGTCTGGACAGTTTCACTGCCACACCCACATTCAGCCTGGAATGAAAAGACAAAACGCAAGTCACTTGAAACAGACAAACCAGACATTTAGGAAAAAGTGTGATCCAAAAGTTTTGGGACAGTGACACATTAGTTGTTGTTTTGACTCTGTACTTTGAATGAGGTTAAAGTGAAACGTGAATAATGATGAGTGAGAAAGTTTTAAAAAAGTTAGAGGCACCAATATCATAGCATGCTAACCTCTCACCATTACAATAACATGGAGGGGTTAGTATTTTATATCATACCCCCAAGACATGCTAACCTCTCACCATTACAATAACAGGGAGAGTTTAGCATTTAATATACCATTTAATATACCAAGACATGCTAACCAATCACCATAGCATTTGCATTTCTTTGGAGGTTATGATATTTATGTCTCTGTAATTTTCTCACTCATCATTATTCAGGACTATCTGTAACCATGGTAGCATCTACATTAATGTAGAAGTGTTCAGAAACATAATATATTCTTATTTACAATAGAAGTGACTCCAAAATGAGACAATACATTATTTACCATTCCTTTCTGTTGGGCACAAAATAAACTGAAACCAAAACAAACAGCAAATGTATCCAACCGGTTTGTAGATTCAAAGATCAAATACTAAATGTTTGATTACTTTAATACACATATCCAAATACTTTTGGTTCACTAAAACGGGTGGACTAAACAGTTCACCTGACACACCCATCTGTTTCGCCTCCCAGGAAAGTTCCCGACGGTTCCGTTACCGAGTTCCTACCGAGAGTATCCAAAGTCTGCCGATTCATCTCTTCTTCCCGAGCTGATGCAACTAGGCAGGGCCAGCCGAACGGCGATACATACATACGAAGAGTCAGAGAACTTACTCACAACCCTTTTCATGCTGTGGGGGAACCAGTCAAAATCTCTCCAGATACTCATCGACTCTGGGGCCGATAAGAGTTTTATGGACGCTACCCTGGTGTCTGAGCTGAACATCCCCACTCAACCCCTCTCCATTCCCATGGATGTTAGAGCCCTTGGTGGGCACTCTATAGGCCGGGTCACTCATAATACTCATCAACCTACGGGAACCACAACGATACAATCCAATTCCTGCTAATTAAGTCTCCTCAGGTTCCCGTGGTAATATATTGTCTCCATCGACACAATCAAATAAAATTTCAAAAATCAAATGTATTTATAAAGCCCTTCTTACATCAGCTGATATCTCAAAGTGCTGTACAGAAACCCAGCCTAAAACCCCAAACAGCAAGCAATGCAGGTGTAGAAGCACGGTGGCTAGGAAAAACTCCCTAGAAAGGCCAAACCCTAGAAAGAAACCTAGAGAGGAACCAGCCTATGAGGGTTGGCCAGTCCTCTTCTGGCTGTGCCGGGTGGAGATTATAACAGAACATGGCAAGATGTTCAAATGTTCATAAATGACCAGCATGGTCGAATAATAATAAGGCAGAACAGTTGAAACTGGAGCAGCAGCACAGCCAGGTGGACTGGGGACAGCAAGGAGTCAGGTAGTCCTGGGGCATGGTCCTAGGGCTCAGGTCCTCCGAGAGAGAGAAAGAGAGAAGGAGAGAATTAGAGAACGCACACTTAGATTCACACAGGACACCGAATAGGACAGGAGAAGTACTCCAGATATAACAAACTGACCCTAGCCCCCCGACACATAAACTACTGCAGCATAAATACTGGAGGCTGAGACAGGAGGGGTCAGCAGAGTCCTGCTCATAAATGACCAGCATGGTCAAATAATAATAATAATCACAGTAGTTGTTGAGGGTGCAGCCAGTCAGCACTTCAGGAGTAACTGTCAGTTGGCTTTTAATAGGCGATCATTACGAGTATCTCTACCGCTCCTGCTGTCTCTAGAGAGTTGAAAACAGCAGGTCTGGGACAGGTAGCACGTCCTGTAAACAGGTCAGGGTTCCATAGCCACAGACAGTTTAAACTGGAGCAGCAGCACGGCCAGGTAAGGAGTCATCATGCCAGGTAGTCCTGAGGCATGGTCTTAGGGCTCAGGTCCTCCAAGAGAGAAAGAAAAAAAGAGAGAGAAAGAAAGACAGAATTAGAGAGAGCATACTTAAATTCACACAGGACACTGGATAAGACAGGAGAAGTACTCCAGATATAACAAACTGACCCTAGCCCCCCGACACAAACTACTGCAGCATAAATATTGGAGGTTGAGACAGGAGGGGTCAGGAGACACTGTGGCCCCATCCGATGATACCTCCGGACAGGGCCAAACAGGAAGAATATAACCCCACCCAGTTTTCCAAAGCACAGCACTAGAGGGATATCTTCAACCACCAACTTACCATCCTGAGGCAAGGCCGAGAATAGCCCACAAAGATCTCAGCCACGGCACAACCCAAGGGGAGGGACGCCAACCCAGACAGGAAGATCACGTCATTGACTCAACCCACTCAAGTGACGCACCCCTCCTAGGGACGGCATGAAAGAGCACCAGTAAGCCAGTGACTCAGCCCCTGTAATAGGGTTAGAGGCAGAGAATCCCAGTGGAGAGAGGGTATCCGGCCAGGCAGAGTCGGCAAGTTGCTCCAGAGCCTTTCCGTTCACCTTCACACTCCTGGGCCAGACTACACTCAATCATATGACTCACTGAAGAGATGAGTCTTCAGTAAAGACAAAGGTTGAGACCGAGTTTGCGTCTCTCACATGGGTAGGCAGACCATTCCATAAAAATGGAGCTCTATAGGAGAAAGCCCTGCCTCCAGCTGTTTGCTTAGAAATTATAGGGACAATTTGGAGGCCTGCGTCTTGTGACCGTAGTGTACGTGTAGGTATGTACGGCAGGACCAAATTGGAAAGATAGGTAGGAGCAAGCCCATGTAATGCTTTATAGGTTAGCAGTAAAACCTTGAAATCAGCCTTTGCCTTAACAGGAAGCCAGTGTAGGGAGGCTAGCACTGGAGAAATATGATCAAATATTTTGGTTCTAGTCAGGATTCTAGCAGCCGTATTTAGCACTAACTGAAGTTTATTTAGTGCTTTATCCGGGTAGCCGAAAAGTAGAGCATTGCAGTAGTCTAACCTAGAAGTAACAAAAGCATGGATGAATTTTTCTGCATCATTTTTGGACAGAAAGTTTCTGATTTTTGCAATGTTACATAGATGGAAAAAAGCTGTCCTTGAAACAGTCTTGATATGTTCGTCAAAAGAGAGATCAGGGTCCAGAGTAACGCCGAGGTCCTTCACAGTTTTATTTGAGACGACTGCACAACCATCAAGTTTAATTGTCAGATTCAACAGAAGTTATCTTTGTTTCTTGGGAACTAGAACAAGCATCTCTGTTTTGTCCAAGTTTAAAAGTAGAACGTTTGCAGCCATCCACTTCCTTATGTCTGAAACATAGACTTCTAGCGAGGGCAATTTTGGGGCTTCACCATGTTTCATTGAAATGTAGTGAAAGTTAACATTATGTTTTCGAATGACATCCCCAAGAGTTAAAATATATAGTGAAAACAATAGTGGTCCTAAAACGGAACCTTGATGAACACCGAAATGTACAGTTGATTTGTCAGAGGACAAACCATTCACAGAGACAAACTGATATCTTTCCGACAGATAAGATCTAAACCAGGCCAGAACTTGTCCGTGTAGACCAATCTGCGTTTCCAATCTCTCCAAAAGAATGTGGTGATCGATGGTATCAAAAGCAGCACTAAGGTCTAGGAGCACGACGACAGATGCAGAGCAGATGCAGAGCCTCGGTCTGATGCCATTAAAAGGTAATTTGCCACCTCCAGTGCAGTCTCAGTGCTATGATGGGGTCTAAAACCAGACTGAAGCATTTCATATACATTGTTTGTCTTCAGGAAGGCAGTGAGTTGCTGCGCAACAGCCTTTTCTAACATTAATGAGAGGAATGGAAGATTCGATATAGGCCGATAGTTTTTTATATTTTCTGGGTCAAGGTTTTTTTTTTTTTTCAAGAGAGGCTCTATTACTGCCACTTTTAGTGAGTTTGGTACACATCCGGTGGATAGAGAGCCGTTTATTATGTTCAACATAGGAGGGCCAAGCACAGGAAGCAGCTCTTTCAATAGTTTAGTTGGAATAGGGTCCAGTATGCAGCTTGAAGGTTTAGAGGCCATGATAATTTTCATCATTGTGTCAAGAGATATAGTACTAAAACACTTAAGTGTCTCTCTTGATCCTAGGTCCTGGCAGAGTTGTGCAGACTCAGGACAACTGAGCTTTGGAGGAATACGTAGAGTTAAAGAGGAGTCCGTAATTTGCTTTCTATTAATCATGATCTTTTCCTCAAAGAAGTTCATGAATTTATCACTGCTGAAGTGAAAGCCATCCTCACTCTCTTGGAGAACGCTGCTTTGTGACGGTAGCAAAAATACATCGAGCAACAGTGAGGGCTCTTCGATACTGCACGATGCTGTCTTTCCAAGCTAGTCGGAAGACTTCCAGTTTGATGTGGCGCCATTTCTGTTCAAATTTTCTGGAAGCTTGCTTCAGAGCTCGGGTATTTTCTGTATACCAGGGAGCTAGTTTATTATGACAAATGTTTTTAGGAGTGCAACTGCATCTAGGGTATTGCGCAAGGTTAAATTGAGTTCCTCAGTTAGGTGGTTAACTGATTTTTGTCCTCTGACGTCCTTGGGTAGGCAGAGGGAGTCTGGAAGGGCATCAAGCAATCTTTGTGTTGTCTGAGAGTTTATGACACGACATTTGATGCTCCTTGGTTGGGGTCTGAGCAGATTATTTGTTGCTATTGCAAACATAATAAAATGGTAGTCCGATAGTCCAGGATTATGAGGAAAAACATTAAGATCCACAGCATTTATTCCATGGGACAAAACTAGGTCCAGAGTATGACTGTGACAATGAGTAGGTCCAGAGACATGTTGGACAAAACCCACTGAGTCGATGATGGAATGGTGATGGAATCCTTTTGGAGTGGGTCTGTGGACTTTTCCATGTGAATATTAAAATCACCAACAATTAGAATATTTTCTGCTATGACTACAAGGTCCGATTGGAATTCATGGAACTCAGTGAGGAACGCTGTATATGGCCCAGGAGGCCTGTAAACAGAGGCTACAAAAAGTGATTGCGTAGATTTCATGACTAGTAGCTCAAAAGACGAAAACGTCATTGTTTTTGTTGTAAATTGAAATTTGCTATCGTAAATGTTAGCAACACCTCCGACATTGCGGGATGCACGGGGGATATGATAACTAGTGTAACCAGGAGGTGAGGCCTCATTTAACACAGTAAATTCATCAGGCTTAAGCCATGTTTCAGTCAGGCCAATCACATCAAGATTATGATCACAATCTCTTTCAATAATGGGAGGAATGGAGGAGGTGTTTATCCTAGTGAGATTGCTAAGGCAAACAGCGCCATGTTTAGTTTTGCCCAACCAAGTCGAGGCACAGACACGGTCTCAATGGGGATAGCTGAGCTGACTACACTGACTGTGCTAGTGGCAGACTCCACTAAGCTGGCTGGCTGGCTAACAGCCTGCTGCCTGGCCTGCCCCCTATTTCATTGTGGAGCTAGAGGAATTAGAGCCCTGTCTATATTCGTAGAAAAGGGCACCCCTCCTAGGATGGAGTCCGTCACTCCTCAGCAGGTCAGGCTTGGTCCTGTTTGTGGGTGAGTCCCAGAAAGAGGGCCAATTATCTACAAATTCTATATTTTGTGAGGGGCAGAAAACAGTTTTCAACCAGCAATTGAGTTGTGAGACTGCTGTAAAGCTCATCACTCCCCCTAACTGGGAAGGGGCCAGAGACAATTACTCGATGCCGACACATTTTTCTAGCTGATTTACACGCTGAAGCTATGTTGTGCTTGGTGACCTCTGACTGTTTCATTCTAACATCGTTGGTGACGGCGTGGATAACAATATCTCTATACTCTCTACACTCGCCAGTTTTAGCTTTAGCCAGCACCATCTTCAGATTAGCCTTAATGTCGGTAGCCCTGCCCCCTGGTAAACAGTGTATGATCGCTGGATGATTTGTTTTAAGTCGAATACTGCGGGTAATGGAGTCGTCAATGACTAGGGTTTTCAATTTGTCAGAGCTAATGGTGGGAAGCTTCGGCGTCTCAGACCCCGTAACGAGAGGAGTAGAGACAAGAGAAGGCTCGGCCTCAGACTACGACTCGCTGCTTAAATGGGGAAAACCGGTTGAAAGTTTCTGTCGGCTGAATGAACGACACCTGTTGAGCATTCCTACAGCATATCCCTCTAGAAGCCATGAGAAAGTTGTCCGGCTGCGGGGACCGTGCAGGGGGATTTATTCTGACATTAATATCTGTACTTACTGGTGGCACAGACGCTGTTTCATCCTTTCCTACACTGAAATTACCCTTGCCTAACGATTGCGTCTGATTCCATCCTCGCCGTAAGGTGATCGTTCTCCTGTATATTATGAGTACAGTGACTGCAATTAGAAGGCATCATGTTAATGTTACTACTTAGCTTTGGCTGTTGGAGGTCCTTACGAACCATGTCCAGATAAAGCGTCCGGAGTGAAAAAGTTGAATGAAAAAAAGTTGAATGAGGGAAAAACAAAAAATAAACGGTAATTAAAACCTCTTCATCCTACCCCCTCCTTTTTTGAACATTCTGTTAAAAATCGCGCAACTTTTCAGCGTCCTGCTACTCATGCCAGGAATATAGTATATGCATATGATTAGTATGTGTGGATAGAAAACTCTGAAGTTTCTAAAACTGGTTAAATCACGGCTGTGACTATAACAGAGCGTGTGTTTCATTGAAAAACGCAAGAAAAACTGCTCTCTGAAAGCAAAAAATAATTTCCATAAGTCACTTCCACCAGTTGTTAAAAGAGAACAGAATTTAATGGGAATTTGCCTGCACCTCATACAAATTCCGCACGATGGCGCCATTGTACTAATTTTCAATTGAATTAATTGTTGGAAAATACATCTGTCTGACCTCCAGTTTTCCAGTCTTCACCCGGAAGCAGTTTAGGGAGAGATCAGATGGCATTGTTTTTGAAGTGAGGACCTATTGAAGAGACATCGCCCTGTAATCATTTTGATAGATTATAAACGTTTACTAATACCTAAAGTTGGATTACAAAAGGATTTCGAAGTGTTTTGTGAAAGTTTATTGTCGACTTTTTTAATTTTAAAAAATTACGCAGCGTTTAAAAACGATGATTTTTTCTGAATGACACAGATCCCATACAAAGCTATTTTGGGTATATATGGACCGATTTAAACGAAAAAAAGACCCAATAGTGATGTTTATGGGGCATATAGGAGTGCCAAGAAAGAAGCTCGTCTAAGGTAATGAATGTTTTATATTTTATTTCTGCGTTTTGGGTAGCGCCGGCTATCGCAAAATCTGTTGTTTACGTGTCGAGCTGGCATTTTGGGGGGTGCATGCTATCAGATAATAGCTTCTGATGCTTTCGCCGAAAAGCATTTTAAAAATCTGACTTGCTGGCTAGGTTCACAACGAGTGTAGCTTTAATTCAATACCCTGCTTGTGAATTTTGATCAAGGTTTGAGTTTTAACGAGTACATTTAGCATTTAGCGTAGCGCATTTGCATTTCCAGGTGCCTAGTTGAGACATCTGCGTCTCAAGTAGGATCAAGAAGTTAAAAAGTAAAAACCGTAAAGTTGTCAGGTAGCAAAGTAAGGTTGGCAACAAAACGCACAGCAACACAATCCCCTCATTGACTGGTTTGCTGGTGCCAGCATGAGCTGGAGCCCATTCTGCTCATTGCCTGAAGTCAGCGCTCCCTTCACCGGGATGTCTTCCTGGGGCCACAAAAGTTGCCCCGGACCTCTCCGCATTTCCTGCAGAGTACCAGCACCTACTGGGGGTGTTCATTAAGACCGGGCCACTTTGCTTCTGCGGCACCGACCCCATGACTGTGGGACCTTCTCCCAGGCACCACTCTGACACAGGGATGACTGTACTCACTGTATGGTCGAGAGACCAAGGCTATGGAGACCTATATTGAGGACTCCTTAGCTGCCGGGTTCATCCGTCCCACTGCGTCCCCCGCCGGCGCAGGGTTCTTCTTTGTGGAGTAGAAGGACAAAACCATGCGCCCGTGCATCAACTCACAGGGTCTCAACGACATCACGGCGAATGACCGCCACCCGCTACCACTCATCTCCTCTGCCTTCTAGCCTCTCCAAGGGGCCGCCGTGTTCTCCAAGCTGGATCTATGGAACGCCTACCACCTAGTGCAGATACGGGAAGGGGATGAGTGGAAGACAGCCTTCAACACGGCCAGTAGTGTTGATGCTCCAGCTGTGTTCCAGGCCCTGGTTAATAATGTTCTCAATGAAATGTTAAACTGGTTCGTCTTTGTCCACCTCAACGACATCCTCGTCTTCTCCCGCTCTGCCCAAAAACACGTCCGACAGGTCCTCCAACGCTTCCTGGAGAACTTTTTGTGAAAGAGCTCCAACATCCCCTTCCTGGGCTACGTCATCACTGCAGGGAGTGTACAGATGGATCCCGGGAAGGTGAGAGTGGTGGTGGCTTGGCCCCAGCCTACGTCCAGAGTGCAGCTGCAAAATTTTCTGGGATTCGCCAACTTCTATCGCCGCTTTATCCGGGGTTAGAGCACCCTGACTTCCCCCCTGTCTGTACTCACCCAAGGTTCCGTTCACATGGTCCCCAGCTGCGGACCGGCCGTTCCGGGACCTTAACCACCGTTTCACCACTGCTTACTTCTTGGTTCATCCTGACCCGTCCCGCCAGTTTGTGGTGGAGTCCGATGCTTCGAATGTCGGACTGGGGGTGGTCCTGGAACTCAAGTTACATCCTTGCACCTTCTTCTCCCATCACCTCAACGCCACGGAGATGAATTACGATGTGGGGAATGGTGAGCTTCTCTCAGTGAAGATGGTATTGGAGGAGTGGAGGCACTGGCTGGAGAGGGTGGCACATCCGTTAACCTCCTGAAGCTAGGGGGCACTATTTTTATGTTTGGAAAAAGATTCCTTTTTCTGTGGCTTCCCTAAGGTGTCAACAGTCTTTAGACATAGTTTCAGGCTTTTATTTTGAAAAATGAGAGTGAAGGATCACATTGCGTAAGTTGAGAGGTGGGGGCACTCAGAGTGAGTTGGTGCGCAATTGAGTAAACCGGCCATTGTTCCTCCCGCTGTTATGGAAAAAGCTACACACTCGGTTGATATATTATCGAATGATTATAAAAAAACTTTGACATGTTTCTGTGGACATTATGAAGACTATTTGGAATTTCCGTCTGCGTTGTCGCGACTGCTCTTTCCTGTTGATTTCTGAACATAACGCGACAAACAAACGTCGGTATTTTGGGTATAAAAATTATCTTTATGGAACAAAAGGAACATTTGCTGTGTAACTGGGAGTCTCGTGAGTGAAAACATCCGTAGATCAAAGGTAAACGGTTAATTTGATTGCTATTCTGATTTTCGTGACCAAGCTTCGTGATGCTAAGTGTACATAATGCTATGCTAAGCTATCGATAAACTTACACAAACGCTTGGATTTCTTTCGCTGTAAAGCATAATTTCAAAATCTGAGACAACAGGGTGATTAACAAAAGGCAAAGATGTGTTTCAAAATATTGCACTTGTGATTTCATGAATATTAATATTTTCTAGTAATATTATTTGACTGTTGCGCTATGCTATTCAGTGGTTGCAGACGGAAATTATCCCGCTACAGGGATTGGTAGCGTCAAGAAGTTAATTGTGTGGACAGACCCCGCGGCTACACCCCCGGACGTCGAGACCATTCTTCACACCTCTTGCTTGGCGAAGGCACTCAGTTTGGAAGCAGATCCGGGAAGCGCAGCATTCCCAGCCGAACACCGGAGGGCCCCAGATAATCGGATGTTTGTTCTGACGATGTCTGCTCCTCCGTCCTGGAGTGGGCTCACTCCTCCAGGATTGCCTACCGCCCGGGCTCCCACCGGACACTGGCCTTTGTGTAATAATGCTTTTGGTGGCTTACAATGGTTCCTGACGTCTCTGCGTTCTTCGCCACCTGCACGATTTGTGTGCAGAACAAGCTCATCGGCAGAGGTACTGAGACAGACAGGACTGTTGCAGAGGTACTGAGACAGGACTGTTGTAGAGGTACTGAGACAGACAGAACTGATGTAGAGGTACTGAGACAGACAGGACTGTTGTAGAGGTACTGAGACAGACAGGACTGTTGTAGATGTACTGAGACAGGACTGTTGCAGAGGTACTGAGACAGACAGGACTGTTGCAGAGGTACTGAGACAGACAGGACTGTTGCAGAGGTACTGAGACAGACAGGACTGTTGTAGAGGTACTGAGACAGACAGGACTGTTGTAGAGGTACTGAGACAGACAGGACTGTTACAGAGGTACTGAGACAGGACTGTAGTAGAGATACTGAGACAGACAGGACTGTTGCAGAGGTACTGAGACAGACAGGACTGTTGTATAGGTACTGAGACAGACAGGACTGTTAAGGAGGTACTGAGACAGACAAGACTGTTGCAGAGGTACTGAGACAGACAGGACTGTTACAGAGGTACTGGGACAGACAGGACAGTTGCAGAGGTACTGAGACAGACAAGACTGTTGCAGAGGTACTGAGACAAACAGGACTGTTGCAGAGGTACTGAGACAGACAGGACTGTTGCAGAGGTACTGAGACAGACAAGACTGTTGCAGAGGTACTGAGACAAACAGGACTGTTGCAGAGGTACTGAGACAGACAGGACTGTTGCAGAGGTACTGAGAAAGACAGGACTGTTGCAGATGTACTGAGAAAGACAGGACTGTTGTAGAGATACTGAGACAGGACTGTTACAGAGGTACTGAGACAGACAGGACTGTTACAGAGGTACTGAGACAGACAGGACTGTTGTAGAGGTACTGAGACAGACAGGACTGTTGCAGAGGTACTGAGAAAGACAGGACTGTTGTAGAGATACTGAGACAGGACTGTTACAGAGTTACTGAGACAGGACTGTTACAGAGGTACTGAGACAGGGCTGTTGCAGAGGTACTGAGAGAGGCAGGACTGTTGTAGAGGTACTGAGACAGACAGGACTGTTGTAGAGGTACTGAGACAAACAACTGTTGCAGAGGTACTGAGACAGACAGGACTGTTGTAGAGGTACTGAGACAGACAGGACTGTTGTAGAGGTACTGAGACAGACAGGACTGTTACTGAGGTACTGAGACAGACAGGACTGTTGTAGAGGTACTGAGACAGGACTGTTGTAGAGGTACTGAGACAGACAGGACTGTTGTAGCGGTACTGAGAAAGACAGGACTGTTGCAGAGGTACTGAGAGAGGCAGGACTGTTGTAGAGGTGCTGAGAGAGGCAGCACTGTTGTAGAGGTACTGAGAGAGGCAGCACTGTTGTAGAGGTACTGAGACAGACAGGACTGTTGTAGAGGTACTGAGACAGACAGGACTGTTGTAGAGGTACTGAGACAGACAGGACTGTTGCAAAGGTACTGAGACAGGACTGTTGCAGAGGTACTGAGGCAGACAGGACTGTTGCAGAGGTACTGAGACAGACAGGACTGTTGCAAAGGTACTGAGACAGGACTGTTGCAGAGGTACTGAGACAGACAGGACTGTTGTAGAGGTACTGAGACAGGACTGTTGTAGAGGTACTGAGACAGACAGGACTGTTGCAGAGGTACTGAGACAGACAAGACTGTTGCAGAGGTACTGAGACAGACAAGACTGTTGCAGAGGTACTGAGACAGACAGGACTGTTGTAGAGGTACTGAGACAGACAGGACTGTTGTAGAGGTACTGAGACAGGACTGTTGTAGAGGTACTGAGACAGACAGGACTGTTGTAGAGGTACTGCGACAGACAGGACTGTTGTAGAGGTACTGAGACAGACAGGACTGTTGCAGAGGTACTGAGACAGACAAGACTGTTGCAGAGGTACTGAGACAGACAGGACTGTTGCATAGGTACTGAGACAGACAGGACTGTTGCAAAGGTACTGAGACAGGACTGTTGCAGAGGTACTGAGGCAGACAGGACTGTTGCAGAGGTACTGAGACAGGACTGTTGTAGAGGTACTGAGACAGACAGGACTGTTGCAGAGGTACTGAGACAGACAAGACTGTTGCAGAGGTACTGAGACAGACAGGACTGTTGTAGAGGTACTGAGACAGACAGGACTGTTGTAGAGGTACTGAGACAGGACTGTTGTAGAGGTACTTAGACAGACAGGACTGTTGTAGAGGTACTGAGACAGACAGGACTGTTGTAGAGGTACTGAGACAGACAAGACTGTTGCAGAGGTACTGAGACAGACAGGACTGTTGCATAGGTACTGAGACAGACAAGACTGTTGCATAGGTACTGAGACAGGACTGTTGTAGAGGTATTGAGACAGACATGACTGTTGTAGAGCTACTGAGACAGACAGGACTGTTGTAGAGGTACTGAGACAGACAGGACTGTTGTAGAGGTACTGAGACAGACAGGACTGTTGTAGAGGTACTGAGACAGACAAGACTGTTGCAGAGGTACTGAGACAGACAAGACTGTTGCAGGGGTACTGAGACAGGACTGTTGTAGAGGTATTGAGACAGACAGGACTGTTGTAGAGGTACTGAGACAGACAGGACTGTTGTAGAGATACTGAGACAGACAGGACTGTTGTAGAGATTCTGAGACAGACAGGACTGTTGTAGAGATTCTGAGACAGGACTGTTGCAGAGGTACTGAGACAGACAGGACTGTTGCAGAGGTACTGAGACAGACAAGACTGTTGCAGAGGTACTGAGACAGGCAGGACTGTTGCAGAGGTACTGAGACAGACAAGACTGTTGCAGAGGTACTGAGACAGACAAGGCTGTTGCAGAGGTACTGAGACAAACAGGACTGTTGCACAGGTACTGAGACAGACAGGACTGTTGTAGAGGTACTGAGACAAACAACTGTTGCAGAGGTACTGAGACAGACAGGACTGTTGCAGAGGCACTGAAACAGACAGGACTGTTGCAGAGGTACTGAGACAGACAGGACTGTTGTAGAGGTACTGAGACAAACACGACTGTTGCAAAAGTACTGAGACAGGACTGTTACTGAGGTACTGAGACAGACAGGACTGTTGTAGCGGTACTGAGACAGACAGGACTGTTGCAGAGGTACTGAGAGAGGCAGGACTCTTGTAGAGGTACTGAGAGAGGCAGCACTGTTGTAGAGGTACTGAGACAGACAGGACTGTTGTAGAGGTACTGAGACAGACAGGACTGTTGTAGAGGTACTGAGACAGACAGGACTGTTGCAAAGGTACTGACACAGGACTGTTGCAGAGGTACTGAGACAGACAGGACTGTTGTAGAGGTACTGAGACAGACAGGACTGTTGCAAAGGTACTGACACAGGACTGTTGCAGAGGTACTGAGGCAGACAGGACTGTTGCAGAGGTACTGAGACAGACAGGACTGTTGCAAAGGTACTGACACAGGACTGTTGCAGAGGTACTGAGGCAGACAGGACTGTTGCAGAGGTACTGAGACAGACAGGACTGTTGTAGAGGTACTGAGACAGACAGGACTGTTGTAGAGGTACTGAGACAGACAGGACTGTTGCAGAGGTACTGAGACAGACAGGACTGTTGCATAGGTACTGAGACAGACAAGACTGTTGCATAGGTACTGAGACAGGACTGTTGTAGAGGTATTGAGACAGACAGGACTGTTGTAGATGTACTGAGACAGACAGGACTGTTGTAGAGGTACTGTTACAGACAGGACTGTTGCAGAGGTACTGAGACAGACAAGACTGTTGCAGAGGTACTGAGACAGGACTGTTGTAGAGGTATTGAGACAGACAGGACTGTTGCAGAGGTACTGAGACAGACAGGACTTTTGTAGAGGTACTGAGACAGACAGGACTGTTGTAGAGGTACTGAGACAGACAGGACTGTTTCAGAGGTACTGAGACAGACAGGACTGTTGCAGAGGTACTGAGACAGACAGGACTGTTGCAGAGGTACTGAGACAGATAGGACTGTTGCAGAGGTACTGAGACAGATAGGACTGTTGCAGAGGTACTGAGACAGACAAGACTGTTGCAGAGGTACTGAGACAGACAAGACTGTTGCAGAGGTACTGAGACAGACAAGACTGTTGTAGAGGTACTGAGACAGGACTGTTGTAGAGGTACTGAGACAGACAGGACTGTTGTAGAGGTACTGAGAAAGACAGGACTGTTCTAGAGGTACTGAGACAGGACTGTTGTAGAGGTACTGAGACAGGACTGTTGCAGAGGTACTGAGAGAGGCAGGACTGTTGTGGAGGTACTGAGACAGACAGGACTGTTGTAGAGGTACTGAGACAGGACTGTTGTAGAGGTACTGAGACAGGACTGTTGTAGAGGTACTGAGACAAACACAACTGTTGCAGAGGTACTGAGACAGACAGGACTGTTACTGAGGTACTGAGACAGACAGGACTGTTGTAGAGGTACTGAGACAGACAGGACTGTTGCAGAGGTACTGAGACAGGACTGTTGCAGAGGTACTGAGACAGACAGGACTGTTGCAGAGGTACTGAGACAGACAGGACTGTTGTAGAGGTACTGAGACAGGACTTTTGTAGAGGTACTGAGACAGGACTGTTGTAGAGGTACTGAGACAAACACAACTGTTGCAGAGGTACTGAGACAGACAGGACTGTTACTGAGGTACTGAGACAGACAGGACTGTTGTAGAGGTACTGAGACAGACAGGACTGTTGCAGAGGTACTGAGACAGGACTGTTGCAGAGGTACTGAGACAGACAGGACTGTTGCAGAGGTACTGAGACAGACAGGACTGTTCCAGAGGCACTGAAACAGACAGGACTGTTGCAGAGGTACTGAGGGTTCCCTGGGTTTCAGCCCCCGCTCTTCCCGGAGTAAGAGAAAGAGGTCGGTGTACCCTTGGCCCAGATGTTGTCATACCTGGAAGAGAGCCCGGTCGGCTCTTCTCAAGACCACCTCCAGGTATCAACGACAAGCGGACCTCCCCCGTCTCGAGCAGAGGGTATGGCTTTTCACCCGAGATCTTCCTCTCCAGGTGTAGTCCCGCAAACTTTCACCCCGGTTTATCGGTCCTTTCCCCATCTCCAAGATCACTATCCCCTCTGCTGTTCGTCGTCTGTTGCCCCGTACCCTCCGAATACATCCTACTTGGGGGGGGGGGGTACTGTCACACCCTTATCTGTTTCACATGGCTTTATGATTGTCTCCATGCCCCTCCAAGTGTCGCCCATCTTCCCCATTATCCCCAGTGCATTTATGCCTATGTTCTCTGTTCGTCTGTTGCTTGTTAACCTCTAGCGTCGAGCAATCCCGTATCCGGGAGCGTAATCATAGCCTCAAGCTCATTACCATAACGCAACGTTAACTATTCATGAAAATCGCAAATGAAATGAAATAAATATATTGGCTCACAAGCTTAGCCTTTTGTTAACAACACTGTCATCTCAGATTTTCAAAATATGCTTTTCAACCATAGCTACACAAGCATTTGTGTAAGAGTATTGATAGCTAGCATAGCATTAAGACTAGCATTCAGCACGCAACATTTTCACAAAAACAAGAAAAGCATTCAGCAAACACCAAACTTTTTTCCAAATTAACTCCATAATATGGACAGAAACATGGCAAATGTTGTTTAGAATCAATCCTCCAGGTGTTTTTCACATATCTATTCGATGATAAGTCATTCGTGGCAGTTGGGTTTCTCCTCTGAAGCAAATGGAAAAATACACGCAGGTGGAGATTACGCAATGATTGCAACGGAGGACACCAAGCGAGCACCTGGTAAATGTAGTCTCTTATGGTCAATCTTCCAATGATATGCCTACAAATACGTCACAATGCTGCAGACACCTTGTGGAAACGACAGAAAGTGTAGGCTCATTCCTGGCGCATTCACAGCCATATAAGGAGTCATTGGAGCACAGCGCCTTCAAAATCTGGGGCATTTCCTGTTTGAAATTTCATCTTGGTTTCGCCTGTAGCATCACTTCTGTGGCACTCACAGATAATATCTTTGCAGATTTGGAAACGTCAGAGTGTTTTCTTTCCAAAGCTGTCAATTATATGCATAATCAAGCATCTTTTCGTGACAAAATATATTGTTTAAAACGGGAACGTTTTTTTAATCCATAAATTAAAAGAGCGCCCCCTATATCGAATAAATTAATTTTGTTTGTCAAGTCTACCAGCGTTTTGCCCCTTTCTCCTGTCATTTCTAAAGTTCCTGTTTTCTAGATTTCTCGGTTTGACCATTCCTGCCCTGACCTGCCGTTCGGTACCTTGTCACATCACCCTGGATTATTGACCTCTGCCTGCCCTGACCCCGAGGCTACCTGCCATTTATGTACGTTGTCTTACCACCCTGGATTGTTGACCTCTGCCTAACCTGACCCCGAGGCTACCTGCCATTTATGTACATTGACTTACCACCCTGGATTATTGACCTCTGCCTGCGCCGACCCTGAGACGACCTGCCATTTATGTACATTGTCTTACCACCCGAGACTGTCTGCCGTTCTGTACCTTTTGGACTCTGATCTGGATTACTGACCTCTGCCTGGTCTTGACCTGCCTTTTTGCCTGCCCATTATTTTTGTAATAAACTTCTGTGACTTCGACACCTCTGCATCTGGGTCTTCTCCTGAAACGTGATTCCATAATATGCTTGACATTTGGTTCTCTAGATGAGCTATTCTGAGTATAAACTTTCAGGTTTCATGTTAGAAGATTTCTGAAAGATTAAATTCACAAGATATCTAAAAGACAAATGGTATGCATCACAAAATGTAGATAAATTCACAATTTCTGTGTGACATTTGGTAATGTAACATTTGTAAGGTCAGGAAATCGGCAGATAAATGTTACCAGATTCACCAACACTAAGTTGTATATGTCAAATGTTTCTACAAGATAATAACCACTAGCATCACATAATCACTAACCACCACACATGTTCAGACTCACCTCAGCTGTGAGATGTAGGGCAGACACTGAAGGAAACTCCTCACTTCACTCTCTTCATCTGACCAGCCCTTCAGCTCTACTGGTTTCTTCTCTGGTTGGAGTTTCAGCACTTCTAGGAGGGGGGAGACGTTTCTCTTTCTGAGGTCTATGGACCAGACTGCAGGACTGGCTGACTGGTAAACTGGCTGTAATACTGGAAGGACACTCCTGCCTGTTTGAGTCTCATAGTCCTTCACATGCGAGTACAGATCCAGCAGGAAATCACATTTCTGATTGTTATAAACTTCAGACAGTGACAACACTTTCTCTACAGCTGTTTGTATGGTTCCTCTCTCATGGAGAGCTGCTTGAAGACACAGATTCAGTAGGAATGTCTTCTCTCTCTTTGTCCTCTCCAGATTATCCTTCAGCGGAGGAAATCTGAACAAACAGTTTAAAACACAGATGATATACAGGTGAGTGACGAGGACTGATATGAGTAACAGGGTTGGGGAACTGAAAACTAATAGCACCGTATGACTCCATCTTTTAAAACAATACAACTATGAATTGGAATTTTGTTCAATTTCAATTCCTACTGAATTAGAGTTTCTACAGCTTCTTCACATGTTAATGTATTAACAAGATAAAGACAGTGTAAAACATGAATACTATCTACACCAGGTCAGTGATATATGGACTCTTGTTGGATAAACTCACTCACCTCAGCTGTGAGATGTAGGGCAAACACTGAAGGACACTCCTCACTTCACTCTCTTCATCTGACCAGCCCTTCAGCTCTACTGGTTTCCTCTCTGGTTGGAGTTTCAGCACTTCTAGGAGGAGGGAGGCCTTTCTCTCTGAGAGGTCTATGGACCAGACTGCAGGAGCTGACTGGTAAACTGGCTGTAATGCTGGAAGGACACTCCTGCCTGTTTGAGTCTCATAGTCCTTCACATGTGAGTACAGATCCAGCAGGAAATCACATTTCTGATTGTGATATACTTCAGACAGTGACAACACTTTCTCTACAGCTGTTTGTATGGTTCCTCTCTCATGGAGAGCTGCTTGAAGGCACAGATTCAGTAGGAATGTCCTCTCTCTCTTTGTCCTCTCTTCAGGGGATCTTCTCTGACCCTGTGGTGGAGTAAAACTGCAAGAACAGTTTAACAACAAATAGATGAATATGTGAGAGATATGATATGCATTTCTGATGGTCACATTATGGAGGGTAAAATACAATGACTATCTTTCTAAACTCAACATTCACTTCAATTGTTCCTAAAAATCCTGACCACAAAGTAAGATTGCATCTTCTAAAAACAGTATGTGTATATTTAGGTCATTAAGTTATTGCAGAAAGCTACAAACTTCCTCTCTAAAGGGAAATACAGGGACAGACAACTACAATCTCTGAACTGTACTGATCCAACTCACCTTAGCTGGGAGATGTAGGGCAGACACTGAAGGAAACTCCTCACTTCACTCTCTTCATCTGACCAGCCGTTCAGCTCTACTGGTTTCTTCTCTGGTTGGAGTTTCAGCACTTCTAGGAGGAGGGAGGCCTTTCTCTCTGAGAGGTCTATGGACCAGACTGCAGAAGCTGACTGATAAAGTGGGTTCAATGAGGGAAGGATACTCCTGGCTGTTTGATTCCTATTGTACTTCACATGAGAGTACAGATCCAGCAGGATGTCATATCTCTCAGTTTGATACACAGAGAACTGTGACAGCAGTGTGTTCACAGTTCTATGGCTTGTTTCTCTGTGATCTAGTGCTGCTTGTAGACACAAATCTAGTAGGACTGCTTTCTCTTCTGTCTCCAGTTTTTCAGGGGATCCTCTCTGATGTTGTAGATGGGTAAACCTGTGACCCATAAAACATAAGAATGTCTATGTTCAGATAGTAGCAGGGAGAATGTGACTGCTGCCTCTTTAATGGACTGAATACTGTTGTCATGTCAAAAAATTTTAAGTATTCTAGAACGCAGACTTTACTGTAGTTAAAAAACTTTACAGAAATCTATAGTAAGTACTGTAGTCTATAGTAAAGATCGAGGAATACTAGTGTGTGGTATAGTAATCTACAGTGTACCACAGTTTACTACAGAATTCTATAGTAAGTACTGTAGTATTCTAAGTGTTATTATTTGTTCATATTGGCACTCACCTGAGCTTGTTGATATTTGGTAGACACTTTAAAATGGTTTTGCTGAGAGCTTCACTGAGAACAGTTCTCTGATCCCAGTGTAGACAGAGATTAACCCTCTCTAGACTCTGCTTCATCACTTCTTCTGCTCTCTCAAACACTCGTCTTTCACCCTGGACTGGAAGGTGCAACTCCTTTCCACGGAGACCAAGTAAAGTGGTGAAATCCATCTCTGTCTCACTGCTCAGCAAAGTTGTCCAGAGTTGATAGAGCATTGAGGGGTCAGATGAATCATCAGAGGATGGTCTTTAAATAATAGATTATACATTTGATTATATTTCATAGTAGCGGAAACGGAAGTGCTTATAATTCAGTATCTGAATAGAAGAGAAAATAAGATATATTTTTTTAAAGATGGGTTGCTTCATCCCAATGCATCTTTCTTTTACTGGTTAATTGGCAACAAACTGGTGAATTAGATAACACAAATATTACCCAAGATGTCTGACATTCTTCAGAGAGCCCAGTATCAGCCTTACTCCTTGGTCTGACACAGTGCAGCCGTTCAGGTCCAAGCCAACTTTTCTCTCTGCAGACTGACTGGTCACATAAGAGACTGCACAGCACTGGTGAGGATCCAGATGTTCTCCACTCAGGTCTAGATGATAGTCCAGTTTGTCCAGGAGAAGCAGACAGGCCTCAGTAGACTGATATTCATACAAGCACTGACACAAAAACAGAAGATCTTTCTCAGACTCGGAAGCACCACCTTCTGCATGATCTTGGTTTGTTTGAGATGGAAGAAATGTGTTCACCACTTCCTTGAAGAACCAATCTGATGTCTTCTTGATCTGTTCAGCTGGAACTAGACTGTTTACCAATCTAGTATTCCTCTCATTCAGAAGCCCACACAGGAAAGGAATTAAGTGTTTTGTGTGTTTCCATTCTTCAGTCGGGCACTTCTCGAGAACCTCTCTGATTTTGTCTGGATTCTGTAAGAGCCAAAGGGCACCAAAGAACTCCTGCATTGTGTAGTGGAGAAACGCAGAGCAAGTGTCTGATGCAGTGGGCTCAACCTTAACCATAAATGCCCCCAAGAAGGCAAAATGGACACTGCCTTCTTCACAACTCAGTGTTGTCAAGTTCATGTTTTTCTCATTTGTTGCATCAAAAGCAATTTCTGCCAAAGACAATATTTTCTCTCTGTTTTTTATGAGACACTTGTTGTGATCTTCCAGTCGTTTGCCACTATGTTTTTGGATGCAGTGACGGAGGATGTTGATGTACATCTTAGTTGTAGAACATGGCTGCTTAGAATCCGCTAGGGTAGAATAATAACTACAAGCAACAACCATTAGTGCGTACATTGGGACATGGCACAGACTGAACAACTCTAGGTTGTTTAACACACTGCTCAAGGAGTCAGGCTCAGCACTCAGCATCTGTGTTAAATAAGCCCTGATGGATTCATCACTGAACCCTTTCACCTCCACTCTGAACCAGTCTGTGGGCCAGTCTGTCAGGAAGTCTTCCGATTGATCTGGTCTGCATGTGGTCACAATCTTTGCGTCAGGGAGGAGGTTCTCCGCAAGGTCCTTTACTACCGACAGAGAGGAGAGGTCTGTGATTCCATCAAATATGATGACAACGTTTTCAGAGTTCTTCTTAATATCCTGTAACACTTCTTCTTTACTTTCGTTTGGCTCACTGTACATGTTAAAGAGAAGGTCCTCCAGGCTCATGGGTTTTCTGTGTGAAATGTCTCTCACGTCAAAATAAAACATGTAATCTAGTTCTCTGTGATCTTTCTCTGCCCAGAGGTTCAACATTTGATGGGCGACTGTTGTTTTTCCAATTCCAGGCTTTCCAAAAAGGAGGATTTTTTCATGTGTTTTAAGCAGCTCAGTAGGGGATGTTTCCTGTTTGGCCTGTTTGCTGTTTGGGATGAAGCTCTTTAGTTTTTTAGGCCGAGCTTTCTTGCATCTTTTGCTTTTCACTTTAATTTTAGAGTCAGATGAATGCACATGTGTATCTAACACAAGAGGGGTGTAAGAGAAAGTCCCCCCATTTCTACATCTATCTGGTAGGAGACTACAGCTATGATTCCATGCACCCTCTGTGATCTTCCGTGCTTTACATTTCAGCTGTGTCTGATATCCGTGACAGGGTTTTGAACCTAAAATAAGGGTATTAAGGGAAGAGAGAGTAAATGCACTGTGCCAACAAATCAAAGCCAATCTAAAGGACGAGAGAAATCCAGGATAGAAAACTACAAGGATACACTGGTAGATCTTCATAGATTGAAGGGGATCTTTTGGGGATCAAATAAAATAAAATAAAATAAAATATTTTGGGGATAAATGGTCATCAAAAACAAGAAGGACCGAGGGGCAGTAAAAAAACAAATTTAAAATGTCTTTATTATGATGGCATGTTTAACAGAATAACATCTATAAAAACTCTGACACGTTTTCAGCATAGCCTTCTTCAAGATGACACAGATCTCTACTGAACATGCCATCATAATGAAGGCTTTTTTTTACTTAATGAAAAGTGCATTGGTCGTCCTTGTTCTTGATGAACAATCTTAAAAGGTACATTAACCCCCGTGCGCTTCAAATAGCTTCCCCAGCAGCATGGAACCAAAGGAATGATGTCAAAAGTCTAAACCCTGTTGCACTAAATTAACCTACAATAATATTTGAAAGACACGTTTTAACAGGTATGCTATTTTCAGCCAATTGTATACTATATAGTGTACTAATAGGACACTATACAATCGCTTACCAACAAAGTAGTCTGTCATCTCTGGGTCGTCCTTGAAGGGGAAGTAGCTGATCCATTGCTTTAAGTCAGCGTTGTCTAAGGTCCTCTTCCTTGTGATGTCTAGAATCGTCAGTAACTCGTAGCATGCAACCTCTCCTTTGGCCGAGACCCAGTCCAGTATTTTTCTGGTTTGGTCAAAATGGTCAACTTCAGCCTGAATTTTACTGACTTCCTCCTCGTTAAGAACCTTGCGCTGGAACAGGTTTTCCACAATGAGGGGCAGATTCTTGAGCTTTCCAATGAGATGTTGCCTTCCATTTGTAATGTACTCTAAAGCAGATTGTCTTGTAGAAGCCATGTCTCAGGTTGTTAAAATCACTTCAACACGTTGGATCTCTGGAAGAAGACAGTACATATGTAGTCAGTCAACAGTAGAACAGTCAAGTAATGATTAGGTTTATTTATTAAATGAAACGTTTTATCCTAGGTAAAATAAACATACCCCAACTACAGTGCCTTGCGAAAGTATTCGGCCCCCTTGAACTTTGCGACCTTTTGCCACATTTCAGGCTTCAAACATAAAGATATAAAACTGTATTTTTTTGTGAAGAATCAACAACAAGTGGGACACAATCATAAAGTGGAACGACATTTATTGGATATTTCAAACTTTTTTAACAAATCAAAAACTGAAACATTTCCAGGTCTATGCCCAAACAGTTAGAGCTTCGAACTTTAAAAAAATTCATTTCTCCAGAAATAAGTCTCGCACTGTTGCCACCTGTTATAGACCCGCCTCAGCTCCCAGCTGTGCCCTGGACACCATGTGTGAATTGATTGCCCCCCATCTATCTTCAGAGTTTGTTCTGTTAGGTGACCTAAACTGGGAAATGCCAGTCCTACAATCAAACATAAATGCCCTCAATCTCACACAAATTATCAAGGAACCCACCAGGTACAACCCTAAATCCGCAAACATGGGCACACTCATAGATATTATCCTGATCAACTTGCCCTCCAAATACACCTCTGCTGTTTTCAATCAGGATCTCAATGATCACTTTCTCATTGCCTGCATCCGCTATGGGCCCCGGTTAAACGACCACCCCTCATCACTGTCAAACGCTCCCTAAAACACTTCTGCGAGCAGGCCTTTCTATTCGACCTGGCCCGGGTATTCTGGAAGGATATTGACCTCATCCCGTCAGTCGAGGAAGCCTGGTCGTTCTTTAAAAGTAATTTCCTCACCATCTTAAATAAGCATGCCCTTTCAAAAAATGTAGATCTAAGAATAGATATAGCCCTTGGTTCACTCCTGACCTGACTGCCCTCGACCAGCACAAAAACATCCTGTGGCGGACTGCACTAGCATCGAATAGTCCCCGCGATATGCAACTTTTCAGGGAAGACAGGAACCAATACAAGCCGTCAGTCAAGGAAAGCAAAGGCTAGCTTTTTCAAGCAGAAATTTGGATCCTGTAGCTCTAACTCCAAAAACGTTTGGGACACTGTAAAGTACATGGAGAATAAGATCTCCTCCTCCCAGCTGCCCACTGCACTGAGGCTAGGAAACACTGTCACCACCGATAAATCGAGAATTTCAAAAAACATTTCTCTACGGCTGGCCATGCTTTCCTCCTGGCTACCCAAACCCCTGTCAACAGCTCCGCATCCCCCCGCAGCTACGTGCTCAAACCTCCCCAGCTTCTCCTTCACCCAAAACCAGATAGCAGACGTTCCGAAAGAGCTGCAAAACCTGGACCCGTACAAATCAGCTGGGCTAGACAATCTGAACCCTTTCTTTCTAAAATGATCCGCCGCCATTGTTGCAACCCCTATTACTAGTCTGTTCAGCCTCTCTTTCATATCGTCCGAGATCCCTAAAGATTGGAAAGCTGCTGCGGTCATCCACCTCTTCAAAGGGGGAGACACTCTAGACCCAAACTGTTATAGACCTATATCCATCCTGCCCCACCTTTCTTAAGTCCTCGAAAGCTAATAAACAGATCACTGACCATTTCGAATCCCACCGTACCTTCTCCGCTGTGTAATCCATTTTTTGAGCTGGTTACGGGTGCACCTCAGCCACGCTCAAGGTCCTAAACAATTTCATAACCGCCATCAATAAAATACAGTAATGTGCAGCCGTCTTCATTGACCTGGCCAAGGCCTTCGACTCTGTCAATCACTGTATTCTTATCGGCAGACTCAATAGCCTTGGTTTCTCAGATGACTGCCTCGCCTGGTTCACCAACTACTTAGCAGACAGAGGTCAGTGTGTTAAGTCAGAGGGCCTGTTGTCTGGACCTCTGGCAGTCTCTATGGGGGTACCACAGGGTTAAATTCTCGGGCCGACTCTTTTCTCTGTATATATCAACGATTTCGCTCTTGCTGCAGGTGATTCCCTAATCAACCTCTATGCAGACAACACCATTCTGTATACATCTGGCCCTTCTTTGGACACTGTGCTAACTAACCTCCAAACGAGATTCAATTTCATACAACACTCCTTCCGTGGCCTCCAACTGCTCTTAAACGATAATAAAACCAAATGCATGTTTTTCAACCACTCGCTGCCTGTACCCACCCGCTCGACTAGCATCACTACTCTGGACGGTTCTGACAAGGAATATGTGGACTACAAATACATAGGTGTCTGGCTAGACTGTAAACTCTCCTTCCAGACTAATTTTAAACATCTCCAATCGAAAATTAAATCTAGAATCAGCTTACTATTTAGCAACAAAGCCTCCTTCACTCATGCCGCCAAAAATCCCTTCTTAAAACTGACTATCCTACCGATCCTCGACTTCGGCGATGTCATTTACAAAATAGCTTCCAATACTCTACTCAGCAAACTGGATGCAGTCTATCACAGTGCCATCCGTTTTATCACCAAAGCCCATTATTCCAGCCACCACTGCGACCTGTATGTTCTCGTCGGCTGGCCCTCGCTACATATAAGTCACCAGACCCACTGGCTCCAGATCATCTATAAGTCTCTGCTAGGTAAAGCTCCGCCTTACCTCAGCTCAGTCCGTAGCACGCGCTCCTGCAGGTTCATCTCACTGGTCATCCCCAAAGCCAACACCTCTTTTGGCCGCCTTTCCTTCCAGTTCTCAGCTGCCAGTGACTGGAACGAATTGCAAAAAAAAAAAAAAAAAAAAAAAAAAAAAAGAATGAAAACTGAAGCTGGAGACTTTTATTTCCCTCACTAACTTTAAACATCAGCTATCTGAACAATTAACCGATCGCTGCAGCTGTACACAGCCCATCTGTAAATAGCCCACCCAATCTACTTTCCTCATCCCCATATTGTTTTTATTTACTTTTCTGCTCTTTTGCACATCACCTTCTGCTCATTTATCACTCCAGTGTTAATTTGCTAAATTGTAATTACTTTGCTTCTATGGCCTATTTATTGCCTTACCTCCTCACGCCATTTGTACTCACTGTATATAGACTTCCTTTTTTATATTGTGTTATTGACTGTGCACTTGTTTATTCCATGTGTAACTCTGTGTTGTTGTTTGTGTCACACTGTTTTGCTTTATCTTGGCCTGGTCTCAGTTGTAAATGAGAACTTGTTCTCAACTGGCCTACCTGGTTAAATCTTCTCTCACTCAGTTTGACACAAACCCTTTCCTAACGTGATAATACCTTGACAAAGTTGTTAAATAGCATGTTGTTACAGTGGGGAGAAGTATTTGAAACACTGCCGATTTTGTAGGTTTTTAATTTGTATTTTATTGCATGACATAAGTATTTGATACGTCAGAAAACCAGAACTTAATATTTGGTACAGAAACCTTTGTTTGCAATTACAGAGATCATGTTTCCTGTAGTTCTTGACCAGGTTTGCACACACTGCAGCAGGGATTTTGGCCCACTCCTCCATACAGACCTTCTCCAGATCCTTCAGGTTGTCGCTGGGCAATACGGACTTTCAGCTCCCTCCAAAGATTTTCTATTGGGTTCAGGTCTGGCGACTGGCTAGGCCACTCCAGGACCTTGAGATGCTTCTTATGGAGCCACTCCTTAGTTGCCCTGGCTGTGTGTTTCGGGTCGTTGTCATGCTGGAAGACCCAGCCACGACCCATCTTCAATGCTCTTACTGAGGGAAGGTTGTTGGCCAAGATCTCGCAATACCTGGCCCCATCCATCCTCCCCTCAATACGGTGCAGTTGTCCTGTCCCCTTTGCAGAAAAGCATCCCCAAAGAATGATGTTTCCACCTCCATGCTTCACGGTTGGGATGGTGTTCTTGGGGTTGTACTCATCCTTCTTCTTCCTCCAAACACGGCAAGTGGAGTTTACACCAAAAAGCTCTATTTTGTTTCATCAGACCACATGACCTTCTCCCATTCCTCCTCTGGATCATCCAGATGGTCATTGGCAAACTTCAGACGGGCCTGGACATGCGCTGCCTTAAGCAGGGGGACCTTGCGTGCGCTGCAGGATTTTAATCCATGATGGCGTAGTGTGTTACTAATGGTTTTCTTTGAGACTGTGGTCCCAGCTCTCTTCAGGTCATTGACCAGGTCCTGCCGTGTAGTTCTGGGCTAATCCCTCACCTTCCTCATGATCATTGATGCCCCACAAGGTGAGATCTTGCATGGAGCCCCAGACCGAGGGTGATTGACCGTCATCTTGAACTTCTTCCATTTTCTAATAATTGCGCCAACAGTTGTTGCCTTCTCACCAAGCTGCTTGCCTATTGTCCTGTAGCCCATCCCAGCCTTGTTCAGGTCTACAATTTTATCCCTGATGTCCTTACACAGCTCTCTGGTCTTGGCCATTGTGGAGAGGTTGGAGTCTGTTTGATGGAGTGTGTGGAAAGGTGTCTTTTATACAGGTAACGAGTTCAAACAGGTGCAGTTAATACAGGTGGAGAACAGGAGGGTTTCTTAAAGATAAACTAACAGGTCTGTGAGAGCATAAGAATGTAAGAATTCTTACTGGTTGGTAGGTGATCAAATACTTATGTCATGCAATAAAATGCAAAGGATTTACTTAAAAATCATACAATGTGATTATCTGGATTTTTATTGTAGATTCCGTCTCTCACAGTTGAAGTGTACCTATGATACAAATTACAGACCTCTACTTGCTTTGTTAGTAGAAAAACCTGCAAAATCGGCAGTGTATCAAATACTTGTTCTCCCCACTGTACATATTCTTTCGAGATTAGAAAGTTTGTCAGATATGTTACATACCTGTAATTGTAAAAATAACGGATACAAATTCACATCTGCAAAGTTCTGGCTCTTTCTTTATTCTGAAGAATGTTGGTTGCGCTTTGCCAGAACTTGCTGTTTGTCCTGCTACCGCAGTGCAACAAGGCCTGATCAACTCACTAATGCTAAAGTATGTAGAATATACCATTTAGATTAATTAAGACATAATTAACATAACCACATTGGTTTAAAAAATAATAATACAGGGATATCTGTTTTTATTGACTT